>NC_046159.1:98422759-98585939 GCF_011064425.1 Rattus rattus | reverse complement strand
TATTACGTATTACGGAATTGGAAAATATCATCCTGATGAAATTAACCCAACCACAGAAAAACACACATGGTATGCACTCATTGATAAGTGGCTATTAGCCCAAATGCTTGAATTACCCTAGATGCCTGGAACAAATGAAACTCAAGATGGATGATCAAAATGTGAATGCTTCACTCCTTCTTTAAAAGGGGAACAAGAATACCCTTGGCATGGAAGAGAGAGGCAAAGATTAAAACAGAGACTGCAGGCACACCCATTCAGAGCCCACATGTGGCCCATATATATACAACCACCCAATTAGACAAGATGGATTAGGTAAAAGAAGTGCAGGCCCGACAGGAGCCGGATGTGATCGGCTCCTGAGAGACACAGCCAAATAGCAAATACATGGGTGAATGCCAGCAACACCACTGAACTGAGCAGGACGTTGAAGGAATCAGAAAGAAGTGGAAGACTCTGAGACCCCTTATGAACAACAATGCCAAGCAACCAGAGCTTCCAGGGACTAAGCCACTACCTAAAGACTATGCATGGACCCCTGGACTCTGACCTCATATGTAGCAGTGAATATCCGAGTAAGAGCACCAGTGGAAGGGGAAGGCCTTGGTCCTGTTAAGACTGACCCCCCAGTGAACGTGATTGTGGGGGGGACGGGGAGAGGGGAAACACCTATAAAGAAGGGGAGGGGGAGGGATTAGGGGGATGTTTGCCCAGAAACCGGGAAAGGGAATAACACTCGAAATGTAAATAAGAAATACTCAAGTTAATAAAAAAATTAAAAACAAAAAAACGTAATGTCTCAGTCAATTAAAAAAAAAAGAGTCCATAAAATAAGCAAGAATGACCTTCTGCAGTTTAGATGGTAGGCTTCCAGTTTTTCATAATTCATTATATTCTTGGCTATAGGTTTGTATTTATCTGTAAATATGTAAATATCCCTTTCTTTTGAGTGCTTTCTGAAGTCTTTATAATTATAGATATTGAGCTATTTTGGAGGATTTTTTGACATTCACTAACATTGTCACAAAATATGTTCTCAGGATTTTTACATAGTAATAATATTTCTTTTTATGAATACAAATTTTGAACCACCTCACTCTTATGTGCGTATTAGTTTATGTGTATGTTGGTTTACATGGTATATTTATGTTTTTAATTTCTTCATGACTTTCATGTAGCCATGTTGATCTTTGTCAAAGGTTCTTTTTATTGGTTAATTGTAGGTGTACTGTTCTTTGGGAAAGACTTTCTCCTATTTCTACTACTCTCAGCATTCCTTAGTACCTTGTAGTTCTTGGCTTAGGCGAGAGGTCTTGTGATCTTTTCCATTCCAAGTTAACATGTTGATTGATTTCATGCGGGCTCAGGACATGTTTAGGCAGTTATGTCGGTGTGACTGATGGATGTATCTTCTGTCATTTCTTGGAGACAAAATCTCAAAGCAAATTTGTTGTTCCTCTGTTACTTACAATCTTCTCATCCTCTTTCTTCTTTGACCTCTGAGCCTGTGGTATAGGAGATGTGCTGTAGATGCATCTGTTGAGATCCTATGACACTAGTTAGCCCTAGAATAACTTGTCTAGTCATGGTGGATGTATTAGCCAGGGTTCTTTAGAGTCACAGATCTTATGGGTAGACTCTATACAGTAAGGGAATTTGTTATGATAACTTTCAGTCTGTAGTCCAACTCCCCAACGATGGTTGGCTATGAATGGAAATCCAAGGATCTAGTAGTTGCTCAGTCCCACCAGGCAAGCAGCTGAGGCAGAGCAAATCTTCCTTCTCCCAGTATCTTTATGTAGGTCTCCAGCAGAAGGCATGGTCCAGATTAAAGTGGTATACCAACATGTCTGGATCTGGGACTTACTTTGTCACAGATGACCTTGAGCTCAGAAATCTACTTGCCTTAGTCTCCTGGGATTCATAGCCACTATGCCATAAGATTTCCACACCAAAATCCAAGTTAGAATCTTGTATCTCTCAACCTGAAGAGCTGGATCACAGGTGAGCCTTCCAATTCTGGATTGTAGTTCATTCTAGTTATAATCAGGTTGACAAGCAGGAATAACCATTACTGTGAATGATGTTATTTTGTTCTTGCATTTAGTTTTCCAGTGTTTAGGGCAGAACTTCTGTATCTGCATGTACCATGGAGATTGGTTTATAGCTCTATTCAGTGGTAATATCTTTATCTGGCTTTACTATTTGCCAAGGATTTTAGAGATTCTCAATCTTCTAAGAAACAAAAGTATAATGCACAAATGTCTTCACATCGTAGCTGCTCACAAATGACTGTATCTGTTACTGGCTTTGCTCTTGAATCTAATTTGAAGAGAATACAGTATACCAGAATGAAAATAAAATAAACAAATAATCCTTGTTTGATAAACTGGAGCTTGTACATTTTTATTTAGGTCTAATGATATCAATAATTAGTAGTGAATGAGAAATGAGTAAAGTATTAAGGAAAGAATAGCAAATGAGTAAAGGAATAAGGAAGGAAAAGTGTACATGATAGAGGTATGAAATATACTAGAAAAATATATTATTTTAGGTAAACCTAACCCCTCCACAGACAGTACATCATGTTTCCAGGGTCCCTTTATTCAAACTTACACTTGGCATTACTCTAGTTGTTGAATTTTCCTTACTGTAAGAAATTCAGTTACAATATGTGAAATAAGTGAGCATTCAAATGCACCATAAGCTATGAATCTTTTTCTGAACAGTAGTTGAAAAGAAAGTTATGGATCAGATAGTTAAAAGGGACAGCTGGATATAGTTGAATAGTAATGGTAAAAGAACTTGAAATCCTTTCTCAGTTCTACTTTGAATTTTTAGTGTTACTCTGGAATCTGTTGCTCATCCTGACTTGGGAATTTCTCTTTTGTGCCAAGTGGAGAGAACCACTTCTGACCTCATTCATTAGAATTTATATGCTTATTATATTACTGTCATAAATGTGTCCCAGAAAAGAACAACAGTGTTAATGAAATCTTTGGCCCTAAGGCAAATAGAGCAGTATTTCATGGAGAAAAGATGCAAAAACTTCACTTTGAAGATATAGAAGTTTATTCATCACACCGATATTTTTCAGAGTTAATTTCATTGTAACCTATTTTTACTATAGAAACTGATATATGAAAAGAGTATGTACCCACCCAGGTACTTTAGTGCCATGGATCTATGGGAGATGTCTTCAAGTTCATGGTGTTACAAGGATTTTACTTGTAACTGTCTCAACATAAGAAGTTACTGGAAATATGTTTTCACCATCAGGACATATATTCTTATCTGGAACAACTTCTGCTTTGCCTTGTAAAACAGTATTTGCTACAGGAGAGAAAGTATAAGTATTAAATCATGAACTCCACATGGACCTCCTCTGAACCCTCTTCTGGATTTAGTGTACCCTGATTCTTATTTCTATATGCAAGGTATGGTTGCTGTTTGAACTCCCTTCCCTTAGTTTCAGTGTCTTCTGTCCCTCATTTCCTTTCAATCTGCTTTCTCATCACTATAGTCACTTCTTCCCTTTCTTTCTGGTATAACATATTTTCTTCCCACTTTGACACATCCTGGCACCCACTCTTAGGAAATATTACCACTTACCAGAGACATGAATGTCCCAAAAGAAGTTGTGTATAGTACAAATGCAAGCAGTGTAAGTTGCTTTAGCAGAAAGGTATTTGATGTTTGGATTGTCCTCAGTACTGATTTTTACCTAAGGAAATAAAGTGAGGAAGGGTTAAATGGTGTCAATATAGAAAAGGCAGCCTGTTATTGACCATTATGGAAAATAAGCAATTCACAGAGCATCTTAGGAATGGATGAGTATTTCCTCTTAGCTGTCAGGATAAACTAGATGCTTAGCATGACTTTGTGACTTATGTGCCACATTCAAATTTTGCCCCATTCAGTGTAGAAAGGAAAACCATGGATTTTTGTTGTGGTTGTGGTTTTTGTTGTTGTTGTTGTTATAATGAATAACTGAAATTCCAAAGATTTCAGTCTTGTGAGATATTGAATGTTTCCATCTAATGGAGTGAAGCTGCATGTGCATCTGCTGTTTTGTATTTTGGGAATGTGGCAACTGGGTATGTTTACCTCCAGTGGCAAACCAAACCATGGGCATCTCCTTGGCCTTTGTTGATAACTCAGGCCACAGACATTAACACAGAGTCCAGTGCAGCAGAATCACGAACTTGGACATGGCTGTTAACAGCAGCCAGGACCAGGAACTCACCATGGTCTCATCATATCTGCCCACTCCTCACCACTACTGAGTTTCCAGTTTGTGGGATACATTATTAAGCACTTTATTTCAGTAACTTAAGAGCCAAAAGATATTGTCGTTCTATGATACATAGGTCAATAATAGTTTTTCATCTAGTCTGAAGATGAAGTTCTCCAAATCAGAGTCAAAAGGGAGTGAACACACCTTTCAAGAACCAAGGAGATTATTAATGGAGGAGACACATTTCTATTCTGCTGTGGTAAAATGAGTATGAAAAGGCTAATAAGCTGACATAGTTTATAATCCAAACTCTCTGACTTTAGTAATCTACCTATGATATACAGTACATGTTACACTGACGTTTTCCTGTCCTGGTGTGATGAAAGCATTGATAGGGTATCCTTTGCATGAATGTCTCGATCTTTGTGCTTTCTAGTCAAAGGTATGATTTTAGACTTTAAACACCTTTGTTGTACAAATAAAAGCAGTCCCTGCTTGAAAATTATTGGATGCTTAATATTTAGACATTGTTTTTTATCAGTCCAAGGCTGTAAATCTTTTAGTTAATGGTCAGAAGTAAGAAATTACTTTTAAATGGGTTAAGCAATCTACTGTGTTAAAAACTGAAAGCAGAGAACTTTGGGGGTATCTGACAATACCAAAGCCAAAAGTATTTCTAACATCATTTTTGTTTGGGTATTAGGGACTGTTATTTTGCTATTATGGCTTTTGATATCACAAACATTCCCTTCTTTTCTGTAATGATTCATTAGCTCAACTTTCTTTTTTTTCTTCTTTATTAACTTGAGTATTTCTTATTTACATTTTGATTGTTATTCCCTTTCCGGGTTTCCAGGCCAACATCCCCCTAACCCCTCCCCCTCCCCTTCTACATGGGTGTTCCCCTCCACATCCTCCCCCCCATTACCACCCTCCCCCCAACAATCACGTTCACTGGGGGTTCAGTCTTGGCAGGACCAAGGGCTTCCCCTTCCATTGATGTTCTTACTAGACTATGTATTTGAGGGAGTATGTGTATTTGATGTTCACAAAGACCAGATTTTTGTCAGATACCATGGTTTAGGAGATAAATGCCTGAGTAACCCAGGTATTTCACATCCATACATGAGGTCAACTCCAGTTTGGAATCTATGAAACTGCACCAAGTGCGCTTAACTCATGAACCATGTATCCAACCCTCAAAACATTTTTATACTTCTTTTCTAATAAACAAAAGATATGTTTGAAGAATTGGTAAAGAAATTGAGCAGGAGATAAAGAGCTGGGAACAACTGAGGAAGAAAGTGGACCTAGGAATGAAGGTGGAGACAATGGTGTATTTTTGCTTATTGGGGGCAATGTAAGTCCTCACATTGAGGGACACTGCACAGTCTCCTCACTCCTATATTTCTTATACCTGACAAAGCATGTTGATCTGTACCTTCTTGTAGCTCCATAATTAATGCATGGCATGGAGTCAAGAGGTGAGTAGAGGTAGGAATGTAAGTTAGGAATATGTGTTTCTTTTTCACTGCTACTAAGTCATATTTATCTTTGATTCATTGGCATTTTTCTTGAATTTTCACTCACCCCATAATTTGTTATTCTAAAATTTTATCTAGGTTCTTTGTAAAGTTGCTTATCCCTGTCTCACCAATGTCCTTCACAGCCCAATCACTTTACTTAGAAGTAAATACAAATAAAATTTGTAACACATACATTTATAACACAATTTCCCTTAGTTTCAAATCTATGCACACAGAAAACATAAAAGGGCAACACTTAGCACAATATTACATCACTGAAATTTTTTATTATAATACTTCTCTTTCATGTTAGCTCCCAATTATTCACTTACCACCATGCATTTATCCACTTTATTTGTAACTGTGAGTGTAACTGTAAATTCATTTGCCTTGTTTATCGAAGAAACTTTCAAATTTAGTGAAAGTAGATTGTTCCTGTTTCAGTAGAGAAACAAAAACACAAAATCACATAAAAGTCAAAGACTCACGTGTTCTTATATGGACAGGCAGACAGAGCTTTAGGGGTCAAGTGTCAGAAAGATGCTTGCAAATCTCAACACTTTACTTTGGAAGGATTTCTTCCAAAGTATTCCATGTTTCTAACCAGCACACACATACAACATGATGAAGCTAATGAAGACAAGAATAGAAGGTTGCAGTCCTGGTCACTGGGTGAGTGTGGGAAACTGGGATGGCAAAGCTACATTCTCTTTTTTGTCACCACTCATCATTCCAGGTTAGAGACTTAGGATTTTACAGTTTACGTTGGTGCACTCACCTTTCTGTTTTCCTTCTACAATTATCTAAAATTCTCCGAAGGTCTCTTCCTTTGAAGAGCAGAACTTGAAGAAGAATAGCATTGGAATCTAATATTTCTTTGCTACTCTATAGACTTAGACAATATATTTATCACACAAGAAATCACATGCAGAGAAATGGGTCTAAAAAAAGCAGGGTACCCTATAACATTTCTTTCTTTTGTTTAAACAAATCTCCAGGTATGGTTAACAGTGTCCAGCATACTGGAGTTGATGAAGACATAGCATTCATTGAATAATTTAGATAACTTTTATGGATAATTTATTAGTTTTGTTTTTGTTATTTGAGGCAAGATATTCTAGTCCATCTTCTGGAAGTCTTGAACATTCAGTTCTTTGCTTTTACAGACCAACTTTAGAATTAGAGATGAATTATATCCTATCCATAACTAATCCCCCAAATATGGGAAAAGCTCACCTCTCTTCTCTTATTGTCAAGTTGATGAAAGTGGTGATTGTATGATCTACATAGAAAAGCCAGGTTAAACAAAATATTTTGATCATCACCCAGCCATTGGTATCAGTGCATAGGCTTGAGAAGCTACATATTGTCTCAGAGTTTAGAAAAGTGATATCAGAACCACAAATCATGAGAATCCAATATGTTCTCCCTTTACGTAGGAACATATTTCTTAGAAGGTGGTGAAGAAAAAGTAGTGCCTTACCTATTATCCTGACCAGAGGCAATCTCCAGAATTAAGCACAGAATCAGGACATGTATAACAGCTTGGGGCTGGTAGAGAATTTGAAGAGAAGCCATCCTATAAGATACTTGTGAGCCTTGGCCATCTGAAGCCCAGATGTCTCCTTTTATTTGCATCAGGAAGACAGTGAAACGGATGGGCAGGTCTATTCACACAATGGCATAGTATGTTATAATCCCTCCCACTACCATCCTGTTTGTTCTTCTGCAACAAGAGTGAGTATCCAGCTGGAACTTCAAAATGGATTATATTTAATAAGAAATGAGATTTTCTCCTTTGTCAGAATGAGATTAGAATATTCTTAGATTATTATTTTTTTTTTTTTTTTGGTTCTTTTTTTTTCGGAGCTGGGGACCGAACCCAGGGCCTTGCGCTTCCTAGGCAAGCGCTCTACCACTGAGCTAAATCCCCAACCCATATTCTTAGATTATTAGGGTAGACCCAGTTCCAATTAGTCTAAGCAATATCTGTTCTTTTCTAACCTTTGGTTCTTAACCTGCTCTTACTGTGGAGATATGTAAACTTCGATCACCTCTCTTTTTCTTATGAATACCATGCTTCACCTCTCTGATAATACTCAAAATTATTCTACAGTTGATTAATGACTCAGTGTAATGTTATTACTCAACTACTCTAATTAGGTTTCATAGGTACAGTGATCTTCTGTAGAAAATGATGGACATTCTTTGCATACAGAGAAGGTTTCTGGAAAATTCAAAGCATATATTTAGAACATGAGACTAGGGGTTACAAATATAGTCAATATAATTTTAACCATATTATCAGAGGGGAAGATCTTGGATACCTTCACTTTATGTGTGTCTTAGTCAGGCTTTCTATTCCTGCAAAAAACATAATGACCAAGAAGCAATTTGGGGAGGAAAGGGTTTATTCAGCTTATACTTCCACATTGCTGTTTGTCACAAAAGAAAGTCAGGACAGTAACTCACACAAGGCAGGAACTTAGAGGCATGAGTGGGTGCAGAAGCTATGGAGGAATGCTGCTTATTGGCTTTCTTACCTCACAATCCAGCATGTCTACTCTTTTATATTTCTCCTCGAAATATAGTGCCAAGGTTAAAAGCTCTAGAGATGATTTATTGTGTCAGGTGGCATCTGCTCCATATACTATTTATTTTATTAGTGTTGGCTTTGGACTAGGAGCGGTTACTGTCAAACAACAGATGCCATGCTACCCTACATTTTTTTCCTCTTGAATAAACCTATTAAATGAACTACCTCACTTCTCCTTCCCGTACATTCATTTTTATGTAAATATTGTAAGTCTTCTTTCTCTTTGTTGTTTGTGAACCTTAAATAGGTCAAAGAATTAGCTCTGTATTTCATTGGTTCCTTATAATTTTAAAAGTTTCTTTTGCATGAACTTCAGGAAATTGGAGAAGATTATGTTATCAACAAGCAGGTATTGTGCAGAGGTTAGATCCTGGGAAAAAGTACCAGGAGATCAGAAGATAAAGAGGATAAAAATGAATGTTCGGGAAGGAGAAGTGAGGTAGTTCATTTAATAGGTTTATTCACGAGGAAAAAAATTTAGGGTAGCATGGAATCTGTTGTTTGACAGTAACCGCTCCTAGTCCTAATCAAACAATGTTGTCCCAGGGGAATACAGAATATCTTAAGAACATAATAGGACGAGTCTTGGGACAGATAGCTATAGTGCCCTTCATTTCAAACAGTTGGGTTCTCAAGATCCCTGCATTTATATCCAGGCCTCATGGAAGAGCTCCCAAAGCCCTGCCAAGTATGTTCCTGTTTTTGAGAAGGAGGTATGGTTCCTTCCTGGTACAACGGGGCATCAGAGAAAGCCTCAGTTAACCAGATCTGCTCTCAACAGTAGATAAGCTAGAGTAACTGAGAGTGAAACATAATCACAGTATAGTATGTACTTGTGTACAAAAACCTGTCACCTTATTCATCCTCAGCAACTATTTTTCATAAAAGACAAATAATATCTTAACCTCCACATATCCACATATGATGAAGAAAGGAATATGAAGAAAGATAACTAAAATTAAGGACTATTTTAGGGATAGTAAGGAAACTTATAGTCAAAGCTGTGTAAAGTGTATACAAAAGTGAAAGCATTCCAAATAAAATGCAAAAATAACTGGGGAGGCAGAGCCCCAAATGTCCATCTATTGTTACTGAATGAAGCTTCCTGTACCAGGATCATGTTAAAGCTAATTGATTTGTTGACCTAAGGAATCCAATGGTAATGTGCAAACAACTCAGGCTATTGCTAAAGCTATAGGTTGTTCCTTTTTTTTTTTTTTTTTTTTTTTTTGCAATCAGCAAGAGGGTTTATTGAAAACACAGGTACCTGCGGGGCACACAGTCTCTTCGAGGACTTGCTACCAGCAGCTCCAGCATGGGGCTTTTATAGGGTTTGGGAAGCAGAAGCGGGCACAGAAGCAGATGCATACATTACGGGATTGGTGGATTTAAACGAGGCATATAGACATGTTCACATATGATTGGTTATTTCACAAGATGAGGTAATAAGGTATTGCTACACACATTGGCAGGTTTGAATCATATTCGAATGAGGTTGTAATATGGTAAAAAGTACGCGGGCAGGGACGTCCTGAATGTCAGGGGCTAGGGACTCCCTTCCTGCCAGATCCGTACTCCTAGTCTGTTCTGTATTCCTTTCCTTTTATGGTCTGTTAGTTTTAACGGTGACTCGGCCCTAGGTATCTGGGCGTGCCTGGGCTCATTCAAGCCTGTTGCAACTCTGAGTTAAGACTCATGGGGTGGGTCTTTCATTTTCCCCCATTTTCTTTTAGACTTGAGTAGAATCTTTTACTCAAATCGAATTCTAAGGAATCTCTTCCTGTTGTCTTACCCTCTGGTATTGTTGGGTGAGAACAAGCGTCTGAATGACTGAGAGTCTGTTCTTTATGAACTGCATCAATCTGTTTAGAATGCAGGGGTCAAAGAGGAGGATTAGGAGGAGGATGATTAAGGGTCCCATCAAGGTGGACACCAGGGTAGCAAACCAAGGGGATCTACTAAACCAGCTCTCTAACCATCCCTTGATGTCGCTTCTCTGTCTGCCTTTGTCTAACCTTTCTCTAAGTTTATTCATGGAGTCTTTAATTACTCCTGAATGGCAGTTCTGAATTCTCTATAAGCCTTGCATTGCAACAGCAGATGTCCTTGTGCTGCCCTTTTGCAGCACCTAGATAGCCTTAGCCCTAAGTAATTCTCAACTCCTTTTTTTGTGTCTTACTAAGTCGTTAGCATCAGGATTCCAATCTGGACACTATCTAAACCTGCACACCAAGGTCATGACTAGCTTTTAGAACTTCTAAACTTATACAGATTGTGATCCCTGAGGCACAGTCCCAAGAAGTGTTAGGAGTACTTAGGAGTATGTAGCGTTACATCATTTGTAATGGAAATCAAGCCTATCCCACACCTATCTTGATAGAACCCAGGACAAACATGACTGAATTTCCTCCTCTAGGTCCCAGCTCTCAGCCCCAACAGCTAGTACACGGCTGGTGAGGGCTGAGAATTTTCAGCTGTCAGGGTGGTCAGCAGCACCAGGTACAGTCCTTTCCAGTGAGGCTCGAATGTCTGGGCTCAGTGTGCTGCAGTCTCCTACCTGGAACTCAGGGTCTCCGGGCATAGGCTGCTGTCAGCTGTGAGCAGATTTCTTTCTGTATCACCTGTAGGTCTTTTAGCCTGGCACAAATCATTATTACTATGGCACTATGACATGTTGGTTCAGTAACATCATCTAATACAGTCAGGGGGCTGAGGCCCCATTTAAGATCTCAAAGGGTAAGGCTGAATCTGGAAGGGGCATTTCTTGCTCTGAAGAGAGCAAGAGGGAAGGAGTATCACCCAGTCTGTGCCAGTCTCCATGGTCAATTTGGTCAGGGTCTCTTTTAGAGTTCTATTTATTTACTCTACCTGTCCTGAACTTTGAGGTCTGTAAATACAATGCAATTTCCAATCGACCCCTAAATACTTGGCCCACCCTGGCACCTTAAGGCAAATCTAAAGTAGGGCTGTTGTCTGACCAGATTACATGGGCATTCCAAATCGGGAAGATTTCTTCCAGTATCTTCTTGATGATTGCAGAGGCCGTCAGAATCTCGTTGGTGAGAAAGCTTCTATCTATTCCTGAAAAAGTATCTACAAGCACTAGGAGATACTTGTGATTATATTTTCTGGTTTTATCTCAGTGAAGTTCCACTTGACTTTCACTAAACTCTCTGGTCTCTTTTGCCCTGTTTGCTTGCTAAGCATTCACTTATTGACATACCTTATACTTTCTACTGCCTCTCTGGCCAAAATCTTAAAGTCTATTACATACACTTAACTACTTGGACAAACTTTTATCTCTAAATGAGTCCATTTCTGTATTTGGCAAAGTGAGTCTTTTCTTTGTTCTCTGGGGAGTATAGCTTTTCCCCTCAAGTCGTCATTGTCTTTTTTTTTTTTTTTAAGCAATTTGGCCTTTTCTTCTGTTTTACATTCTAAGTGAGGCCATCCCTTAGTCCAATCACAGTTCCCGAGCAGGCCTGTAACCAGGATAGGGCTCCTGCATAGCCATTTTCCCGAGCCACTTTATCTGCTTTGTTGTTGCCCCATGTCACTGAATCTCTTCCCTCCTGTTTTCCTGGGCAATGAATAGTAATTTCACAGTTGTTGGCTACCAGGGCATCAAGAGATGGCAAAGGCATCTGCAGTGCTGATGTGCTGGGGGCGTAGTTCAATCCCAGATGACATCGTTTTTGTCCACCATGGCAGCACCCACTTATCTCTGACCTTCATTCATGAAGAGAACTGTTCCCGTCTGTGACAAGGTCCTCGGCTTTCAGTACGGTCAATTGCAGAGGTCTTTCCTCCACCCATGGGCTTCTGCCAGTGCTTGACACTTGCTGTGGTGGCTCCAGGTCCGGACTGGGCAGCAAGGTGACTAGATTGTCCCCACCGGTGGAGAATCTAGTCCATGCCAGTGGTCCCATCTTTGGGACACTCTATTCAAAAAACATCAGCCACTCTATCACATTTAAGGTCCTAGATTGGGTGATAATTGTTAGTGCCCGCTGGCAGGAGTGATATGTTCCAAGCAGAACAGCGCTAAGCCATTCATCTCCCAACATCAGGTACTGGTGCACTGAGACATCTTAAGCTCCACATACACAGTCTGTAGATATGCATACATGCATGGCCTCACCCACCATTTCAGCCCACGCAAGCCATTTTGGGGAGCAGTTTCTCATGAGCAAAGATGGGGGCAGTCAGGATGACTATGAACTGTGGGTTACCGGCCCACGGTCCCCACTGTTCTTGGGCAGTCCATAAGTATTGTTGGTTGCCAGTAGCCCCTTGCACAAGGTCTTTGGATATTATTTTACTGGAACATAAAGACAGAGCATTGGTCCCTGTATCCACACTTCCCTTCTATCTCTGTACATAGCCAGCACTCTAGGACCAAAAGCTCTCCAGTGGCCCCTCTTGTTTCTTTCTTGGACAGTCCTTGACCCAGTGTCCTTTTCTTTTTACACACTGATCTTTTAGCCAATTCTCTTCTGTTGCCAGGTACTATCTTCCCTAGGTTCCCTAACTACTGTGGCCAGTATATGTTTTTCTCGTCTTTTATCTCTCTTTTAGCTCTCTAACTTCCTCTTCTTTTTGTCTCTTTTCTTCCCCAGCTTTCTGTTCTTTTACCTTCTTTTCTCTTTCTCTTTCTCTTGTTTAACCTTACTTTCTCTGTAACTTATACTAACTCTCCAGCAACTTAGCTTAACCCTTCAAATTTCTGTAACTTTCTCTTCCTACCTTTTCCTTATCGTAGCCAGATTGGTGGGGCATTTTCCAGCCCCTAGGAGACCCACCCTTGGAGCCTGGGGGCAGACCTGGAGCCTCCCCTACCTTCAGGGGTATTGAAGTCAACAGTCAGAAACCTTCCATCTATGTCTGGAACATTCTTTCTGGCCTCTAGTAGGATTCTGTCTTTCCTCAGTGGTAAAGAAGACCTGTAACAGCTACTAACAAGCATCTCAAATGGGATGGTGAGAAAACAAGAGAATCTTGAGAATAGAGGTCTACTGAAAGAGGGCAAACAGCATTTAGTCCCCACAGCTAAACCAGGAGGCTCTCTTTGGGACAAAAAAGGCCATTGTAAATATAAAGCACAACTTTGTCTATGAAACAGAAAAGGCGAAAGCAGAGGGCAGCCTATCTGTTACTGGGCTGTCTCTCTGACTTAGATTTTCCCTTAAGGAGCCTCTCTTCAGTGTCAGCTTGGTGGCTTTGCCTCTCTCAAGAGAACCAGCCTCCAAATGACATTTTTGCACTCAGGCTAGCAACAACTAATAACAAAAGGATGGAGAGATGGTTAGAACTTGCGTGCTAGATACTAAGCAGCTGACAAAAAGAATTGTAACCAGTTCACCTGGGGCTATCAGGACCTCAGTAGCCCTTTACCAAACTGTCTCCACTGGGTTTAAAGGCCCATGGAAAAGAACACATTAATTCTTGACCTTGGCCAAAGCCTGAATTCTAAATTTGACTGGCAAAACAAAACAAAGTTCTTTTTGACTTGTTGTAGATTCTTTTGAAACTATTTTAGGGCTCTTTTGTCCCCAACCTGGGAGCATTTAACCATAGGGGCAGGAACTGGCTGCTGTGGGGATAGGGACCAAAGGACTCTCCATGTTAATGATGAAGTAATTTAATGTTGAGACTGACTCTCCCTTGAATAAGGACAGCAGATAAGGCAGGCTCCAAAGAACTTCTCTTAATGAGCGCTCTCCTTCTGTGAGCAAATGTCAGAAATTCCTTTCTTGTTTTCCTTATAGTCCTCTCCCACCTCGCTCTCAGCCTTTTTGAGATGGTTCTTCCCTAGCATTTCTAAAATCAGCCTGTCCCTTTTTTTTTTATAGCCTGTTGACAGCATTTCTGATCTTTTAGGCAGCTACGCACTAAGTGCCATACCGGCTGAAACTCCGCCTTTAAGATTCCTTGCTCCCAAGCAAACTTTAAATCTCAGCTGGCTGCGAGCACAAGCACAGATAAAACACTATGTTTTTGTTTTGTTTCTTTTTTTTTTTTTTCAGAGCTGGGGACCGAACCCAGGGCTTTATGCTTGCCATAGGCAAGAGCTCTACCACTGAGGCTAAATCCCCAACCCCACAGGTGCTGGTATTAAAATTAACTTTGGCTATCAACCAACACACCGCCACTGACAATGGTCCACAAGATTAAGTTTCTTACTCACTAAGCATTAAGGAGACCAAGTAAAACTCTTCATTTAACAAAAGCAAACAGTTTCCATGATTTCAAACACATCATCGGGTCCAAGATTTTAAACACAGTCGTCAGTCCAAATTCAAACACTAAACAAAGTCAAAAGGACACTAACAGACACCAACACGCCCAGAAAACCACAGTCAGGTCACAAAGAAGACAAACAATTTCAACAGTCAAACAAGTAATAAACAGACGGCGCACATGCGCTTGGTACCAAACTGCAGAGCGGTTGTCCCATGGTAGCTTCAAAGAAAATTAGGGCACAAATTAGACAGACAAATCCAACGATCAGACAAATAACAGACAGACGCAGCAGCTTGACGTAAAAACCCAAAACAAAGAGTCAGATGGAGGTGCCGGGGTCCTGGACCCTTCCTCCAACCAAACCACCATCCCTCCGATGCAGGGCTGAGCCCCAAAGAACGGGCTCCAGACACCCTTGGAACGCCTTCCAGGGCTGCGGGGAGAAGTCTGAGCTCGCCAGCTCCCTCTCTGACCCGCCCAAACGGAGGCGCTGAGGGGATCCTGAACCCTGAGACACCGAAGGCCCTGGGCCTTCTCCTCCCGACCAAAAACCCAGATCTGAGTCCAAACTGAGAGGAACTGAACACGCACACAGGACAAGACAAGACAAGACAGGGCAAGACACGACAGATGCCGGCGGCTTACCTCCCGTGGGTGGTCGGTGATCTCTGGGTGGAGGGTCTCAAATCCAGACGAGCCCTATAATGAAAAAGACTCCCGGAGAGGACCTTTCCCTCAGGAGGAGACCACCAAGCGCCCAATGACCGAACCGAGTCCACTCGGATGCAATCAGCAAGAGGGTTTATTGGAAAACACAGGTACCTGCGGGCACACAGTCTCTTCGGAGGACTTGCGCCGGTTGTTCCTTTCAATCTGACAATAAATCCCAAAGTTCTGTTGCTGAAGATAATGCTTACATAACTCATTTAACATGTAGAAGTCAGGCTGGGGTCTTCATAGAGATTTCACATCTGCATTCTAGTACCTGTCCTACAGAAAATTACTGTTCAGCTACCAAAGGACAAATGTAAACACCAAACCAGCCATGAACCATCTTTTGTATAGTGAAGTCCTGCCAATGAAATATGCTAATGTTATGGTGAGAAATACCTTGTCAGAATAACTACCCAATATCAGATTTGACTTAAGTCTATAACTCTCCATGAGATAGAACTTGACTCTACATAAGTGAACAAGAACCAGAGACACTATAGCCCAGGGACATAGGATAAAACCATTACTGTTCTAAAATAACAAACCAAACCAAAACAAAATGTAGCAATAAAATGACTTCTAATGATACCAGTTACACTTTTAGATAAGTGCAGGTTGATGTCATTATGCAGATGAAGGCAGGAACATGATAGAATGAGGCCTGTCATTGGACAAGAAGGAAAGATGGATGGGAGAAAAGTTTTAGAGAGGGAAAGAGGCTAGAGCAAGGAGGAGAGAGTTGAGAGAACAAAGTGGTGGATGTTAAGATTCCTTTCTGTACATGTCACAGGTTGTGATGCTTATTCTTAAGGGATGGATGTATATAGGATTGTGTGTTGTCTAAATGGGCAAATTATAGCTTATCAATTGGATCAGACAATATTGTGTGATATGCAGAAAGTAAGAGACCTTGGAACACTTTGGCCATAAACAGATGTATCTATCAAATCTCTCTCCTTAGGTTTCAAGAAACTCTGCAGAGGAGGAGGCAGGAAGAGTGTAAGAGTTGGAGGGGACAGAGACACCAAAAACAAGACCTTCTAAATCAGCAGGATCACAGCTCCTGTGAACACACAGAGACTTAAGCAATATGCTCAGGGACTGAGTGAATCTCCACCAGGATTCTGGGTATATATTATGGCTCTAGTTTAGTGTTTCAATAAGATTTAATAGTGCTTAATAGGATTTAATAGTGATTTAATCAGATTTAATAGGATACTTAGTAGTGATTTACTATGAGTGTGCAAATGAGTACACCCCTGTGTCTTAGAAATTCTTTAGGAGGCTTTTCCTTCTTTTTCTTTGTTCTGTTCTATTTTGATATACTTTTTGTTTTGTTTTGTTTTATTTTATCATTTAATTTATTAATATCTCTTGAAAGTCTGTTTGTTAATGAGAGACAGAGTAAGTAGATTTGATTGGGATTGGGATTGCATGGATGTAGGAAGATGGGAAGGAACAGAAACCATAATTAAGATATATTAGATGAGAAAAAATAGGTTTTCAATAAAATGAAAAAGAATTAAATAGAAAGAAATAAAGAATAAGAACAAAGTCTGATTTTGGAGCCAGTAGCCAACCCTGACAATAATACAAAGTTTTGTCTTTTCTATTTTGATAGATGTAGACTTTATACTACACAGTTGGGATTGAGGGTCAAAAGTTTATGCTGTTGTAGAGATTTGTGTTCTGTGTATAACACAGGACTGTAATTATTGCTTTTATTTTTTCAGATAAAGGGATGAGATGAGAGCTATCCCCACACTGTGTATTTACAGCTTGGGATGAGCCCAGAGTGTTTCTTTGTTCTAACTATTCCTAGGCCTCGGTAATAAAGCTTCTAGCCTTCATTCAATTGAATCTCCCAAGCTGACTGATCCAGCTATTCTCAGCTTTTGCATGAATTGTTCTGCTTAGACTCATACTAACTTTGGCAATAGGCTCTAATCTTCTTGCTACTTATTCTCTAATTATTCTGTCTTCACCTGTGTCACTTAGCTTGTTCTCTCTGTACCCATCTCTGTAAAACTGTCATGGTACAACTGTCATACTCCACACCCCTTTCTCTTCTCGCTTTTCTTTTTAACAAAAGGCGGCCTTTCTTCCTGTTCCTATTTTCATGTAAGGTTGGATGGGTCTATCTCTTACTCCTCTGTCAAATCTTTCTGATTCATCCTTTATTTGCTCCTCAATTGGGTGACACACTTTCAAACAAAGGCTGTGTCCCTCTATAAACTAAACTTATGTTTACTATTATGGATTAAAAGTATGTAATAAGGGTGATATATATTCAAGCCAGATCATACTGTAATTCATGTCTTCATTCCAGCTGATCTTAAAGACCTAGAAGGCTTTTAGATATGATCCTTTGCCAGAAAGGCCAAATTGCTGGTTTAAAACTCCTCTATTCAGGGATTATAATAAAATGGAAGGTTTAATGTCTGGCTTTTGTTCTTTTCCTGAGAGTGATCCTGAGCTTTTTCGGGTGTTCATCTTCACGAGTACAATCCAAAACGGTCCTACTTTACAATTCATGAAAAATGACATCAAAGTTAACAATTATGATTTGTTGTGACACTGAGCATATCTATTTTGAAAATAAAAAAAATTCACAAATCTCAGAAGTAAACATGTCCTGAATGTGTACAAAAAAGTGATGCTTGTTAATCTTTTCACTGGATTTTCATTTGCAAAACTCATATGGCAGAATAATGGTGTACACCACAGAAGTAAACCTTAATGAAGAAGCAGGGAATAAATGATGGAATACTAACCACATTATGACACATGTGCTGCACATATTTGCACTAGTTTGTGATTATAAATTCTATACAATGTGAGGCATGAATGACAATTTTACCTCTTTTGAATAGGTAAGTCAATTTATTTAATGCATTTATACATTTTAATATTCTATGAATAGATATTCAACATTTCTGCCCATAGTTTTACTCCCATGATTGATGGAGTAAAACAACAGATTATTATTTTTTTTTCTGTTTTGTTTTGTTTTGTCTTTATATGAGGTAACAGGTTGGTGGTAACTCTTTACTCAGTTCAGACAATAGTTCAAATGACTTAATTCAGAAAGCCTCAAGGAATGTGTAGAAAGGAAGATGTCGACAGTTTGGTTTTGTTACCATACATTAGGAGAATGAACAATATATCCATATCCTAAATGTTAGTGATCTAAGATTAAAAAGGACATTGCACAGATAAAAATAATGCATGAATTTAGCTAATGTGCTAGCTAGCTGTGTCTTCTTTTACTTATTTATCTATGTAACATCAGTAGCTTGGCATGACTTTGTTTAATATCCCTGTATTATTGTTTCTTTTAATCTGTAGAAAAAAGTGCTATTGCCATTTTTCTCTCAGCTTTGCATTGATTTATTTTATGGAACTTGGCCATTTGGAATTAATCATTAAATACTTAGTGAGTAGACAGAATGTCATATCTATGCCCTTCCATTATATCTCTAGAGTGTTGAGTGTCATAATTCAAAAAATTGATTTATCTATTGTAATAAGCAAGGCTCGCGTAACTTAAAGTTTTATCCTTTTCCTAGCACTTTTAAGTAGCAATGTTGGACATGCTTGTTGGGAATCTGGAGATCTTAGAGCAGCAGAGAAAGCACAAAGAGGAGCCTCTAGGTCACTGAAAGAGATCTGCAAGTCCATGAGCTGTATAAGAAAACAAATAGTAGAAGACACACAAATATATCACAAATGAGAAGCTCTGATACAGTTTGATTTTATAATCATATAATTCATACAATAGAATTAGAAATGTATGGCTGGTTTCATGTTTGTTGCTGTGCTGAAATAGCACAATCAAAGCAACTTTGGGAACCATTTATTTATACTTAACAGATGCAGAGAGAAGAGTCCATGTAGAGGCATGGCAACAAGTGGTAGCATGGTGCTAAGAGCTCACAGGTGAGAACTTACATCTTCAATCCAAGAGGAACCAAGGGGCTGAACTTTGGAAACAGGAAAAGTGCTATAACTCCCTACCCCTCATCCCTGTACTTCCTTCAGCCAGGATCTACTTGCTAAAAGTTCCATTAATATCCCCCAAAGCTCCACCAGAGGGGACTAACTGTTTCAATATTGAATGCTGTGACAGTATTTCTCATTCAACTTACTATGTCTCTTTATTTATTTAATTAAGTGGAATGCTAGTAAGAAATTTCAATTTCTTTCATTTTGTGGAATGGAGAGATGAAGCAATTAACTTGGGGCAAACAGAAATGTAGCTGGTAGAGTGTCTAATATAATCACTGAGTTAGTTGTCCATGTTAAGTTACATAACAAAGGCACCTTTTCTGCTTCTCTGCCTAAAAGAAACTGGGGAGCGCATACACTAACAGCTAGCCTGACAGCACACTTGTAATCTCTAGAACCAAAATGAAGCAAATAAACTCAAAAGCAGTAGACAGCAGGAAATAATCAAACTTGTGACTGAAATCAACCAACTAGAAACAAAAAGGACTATACAAAGAATCAACAAAACCAGGAGCTTTTTTTTTTTTTAGAAAATAAACAAGATAGATAAATCCTTACTTAGACTAATCACAGGGCACAGAATGAGTATCCAAATTAACAAAATCAGACATGAAAAGGGAGACATAACAACAGAATCTGAGGAAATTTAAGAAAATCATCACGTCCTACTGTAGAAGCCTATACTCCACAAAACTGGAAAATGTGGATGAAATGGACAATTTTCTAGACAGATACCAGGTATCAAATTTAAATCAGAATCAGATAAAACATCTTAACAGTCCCATAACTCCTAAAGAATAGAAGAAGTTATGAAAAGCCTCCCCACCAATAAAAGCCCAGGACCTGATAGGTTTAGTGAAGAATTCTATCAGACCTTTATAGAAGACCTAATACCAATATATAATCCACAGGCCACACATGAAGCTCAAGAAGGACAACTAAAGTTGGATGCTTCACTCCTTCTTAGAAGGGGGAATAAAAATATTCATAGGAGAAGATACAGAGACAAAGTTTGGAGCAGAGACTGAATGAAAGGCCATTAGAGACTGCCCCACCTGGGGATCCAATCCATACACATATAGCTACCAAACCCAGTCAATATTGCTGATGCCAAGAAGTGCATGCTGACAGGAGCTTGAAATAAGCTGTCTTCTGAGAGTTTCTGCCATAGTATAACAAAAACAGAGGCGAATGCTCACAGCCAACCATTGAACTGAGAATGGGGTCACCATTGGAGGAGTTAGAAAATGGATTGAAGGAGCTGAAGGGATTTGCAACCCCATAAAAACAACAATACCAACCAACCAGAAGTTCCAGGAACTAAACCATCATCCAAAGAGCACACATGGACAGACTCATGGCTCCAGCTAAATATATAGCAGAGGATGGCCTTTGTTGGGCATCAGTGGGAGGAGAAGTCCTTGGTCTTTCCAAGGCTTGACCCCTCAGTGTAAGGGAATATCAGGGTGGGGAGGAGGGAAGGAGTGGGTAGTTGGGTGGTGAAACACCCTTATACGAGAAGGGGAGAGGGATAGGGGGTTTAATGACAGGAAACCAGAAAAGGGGATAACATTTGAAACATAAATTTAAAAAAATCCAATAAAAAATAAAAGTTACTCTGTCAGCCCATGTCTGCCAAATATTAGATAAGCAAATAATTCTTGAAGTCCATTTTTTGTTTGCTTTTTAAACCTGAGAATGTCTGTCAACTTAATACATTAGAAAATTGAATATATCAATTCTTGTTTCTGGCTTGTAACAAAGGAGTTTTAATATCTAACCAGAAGGACCTCTGAAAACTAATAGGAAATATTGTCTTTAAATGAGATTTAGCATTCATACTATAATTACAATCATCAATACCACATAATTAATTAGGAGTACATATAACTTTTACTACAAAAAGAACCAAGATGCTTCATATAAATATTGAGATTCTCTTATCTTTAAATATTGCCTGCCCTCATTCTTACCTTCAATAAATGGTCATTATCAGGATGGTGGTATGAGTAGGCCATGTGTCCATCTCTGAAGTTTTCTTGGGTATCCGGCAACATTCTAGTGAACAATGGTCATCCCCAAACAGTACTAACACTGAGATGTTATTCAGTATGTGAAGTCTTGGAGAAATTCACTCTGAGATTAAGAGTAAGCCTCGGTTCTTTTCACTGTTTGCTATAAGTCTGATTAAAGAATTATAATTTAAAAAAATTATGTGATTCAAGTGTATCTGCATCCAGTGAATGTGCTGCATATTACCTGGTATATGAAGACAAAGACGGTCACAGTGCTGCCCTGTTTATTTTTAGCAAGCCAAAGCTATCACAAAGAGTATCTTCATAAAGTGAGTTTAACTTTGCATTTCATCTGTGGAGGATTTGGTGGTCAAGCATTAATAAACTCTGTAATGTATTAAGTAATTTTATCATTAGTTAAAATGACACATTTTTTCATATAATTCAGTATACATTTTCCTTTAGAAGAATTTAGAGAATTTTTTTCTCATTAGTAAGTTATAGACTTCATGAGATCAGGAAAATGGTCCATTGCACAAAGATACTGAGACCTGTGGTTCACTCTCACATTCTCTATCCTTAAAGGATAACTGATCATTGCTGTGAAGCAATCAGGATATTTTATTCCATTTTAATTTAAAATGAAAAATGTAATCCTGAGAGAAAATTTTATAGATATTCAGTTGTAAAATGTGATGATTACTATAAAAAAAAGAGGTTTTACAATGTTCAATCATAAAAAGCAATATACTCCTTTAAAGAGTTTACAATAGATATACACATGTTAGTTATAGTTATATGCTCATCCACTCCCACACCCCACCTCAGAAACCTCCAAATAAAAATGGTTGCTTTGTAGGCAGAAGAGAAGGTGAGGTACCTAAGAGAAGTTTGCTCTTTCTGCAGAGGATCCAGGTTTAGTTCTCAGCACACGAATGGAAGCTTACAACCACCTGGACCCTCAGTTCCACGGTATCCAGCTCCCTCTTCTGGCCTCCACAGATGCCAGGTATGCACGTGATATACAAACATACAAATATTCATGCATAAAAACTTCTTTACAAATTGTTTGTTGCAGGGTAAGATATTTATACTCAATACCTATAATCCAAACCCTTGGGAATCTGATGCAGGAAGATCAGAAAACCTGTCAACCCAGAGCTTATAACGAGTCTGAGGATAACCAGAGCAAAACATTTAGAGTGCTCAAAACAAACTGACCAAATTTCCTTTTACATAAATCTTGGTTGGAAAAAAATACTGTTTCAGGAGTTTACATCAATTTTACTTCTTCTTGGGTAGATTTTTATACCATCGTCTTTTTGAAGTAAAATCATGATTATCAAAATCAGAATTTGATTCACTCTAATATCACATGCCATATTCTTGAGCTCAACACAATTACTGCCTTAAATTTTAAGGGTAGAAATAGACTTTAATAGTTTATCATTACCAGAAATTATCTTTACTAGAATGGCCTTTTTCTTTTTCAAACTTCATAGCAACATTTACCTCAGCCTCATTTGTGGTTATGACTAACAAAGCACAACTGGCAAAACTATGAATCAATCTCCATTCTATTCCCGCATTAGCAGCATAGTTCAAATTCTTAACCTGCAAATAGAAAAGGTGATAAATAAGTTGTATTTGCTTGCAGTATGTCCAAGAATTTTTCCTTTATTAATATGAAACTATTTTATACTGTATTTTAATGAATGATTATGTTACCATTGTTTCTTCTTTTTAAAACTCACTCTAAACCCCACTTGCTGACTCCTTCAAGGTACCATGCTCACATAGTCCCTCTGCCATCCCTTATCCCCTTCTCCTCTGAAAAGGAAAAGGGCCCACTGGGTATCGCCCCAACTTGGCACATCAAGTGTCTGCAGGGCTAGGTGAGGCCAGACAAAACAGTTCAGTTAGGGGAACTTATTCTATCAACATGCAACAGCTTTAGGGATAGGTTCTGTTCCAGTTGTTGGGGGGGGCACATGATAGCTAATCTGCATGTCTGCTACATATGTGGAGTGGGGAGCTAGGTCTAGCCCATGTATGCCCATTGGTTGGTCATTCAGTCCCGAATGAGCCCCCAATAGGTTAGTTGACCCCAGTGGTCTTCATGTGGAGTTCCTATTCTTATGGGACCCTCAATTCTTCCCCCAGCTCATGCATAAGAGTTCCCGAGCTCCATCTTTTGGGGCCGTGGGTCTATGAATCTATTTAGATCAGCTTCTAAGTGGAACCACTTAGAGAACAGTTATGCTAGGTGCTTGTCCGCAAATACAAAAGAGTGCCTGACACTATTACTGATGTTAAGGTGTGCTTATAGACAGGAGCCTAGCATGGCTATCCTCTGAGAGACCCAACAAGCAGCTGAGACAGATGCAGATACTTACCAACTGTTGGACTAAAGTCAGGGACCTTTGTGGTTCCATTAGGGAGAGGCTGGAAGAAGCTGAGGAGGGCTACCCATTAGGAAGACCTGCAGTCTCTACTAACCCAGAACCCTAAGATCTCTCAGGCACCTACCCACCGGACAGGCAGCATACACTAGCTGTTCTGAAGATCCCCTCCCTCCCTGACACATATAGAGCAGAGGTCTGTTGTCAGTGAGAGAAGAAGTATCTAACCCTTGAGTATTGAGGTCCCAGGGTGTGGGGAGGCCCAGTGGAGGGCAGGAAAAAGTATCCTCTTGGAAACAAGGGGGAGGAGAATGAGGGAGGGCATACCAGGAGTGGGGCAATGACTGAACTGTAAAATATAAAAGTAATAAAAGAAATAGTGTCAGGAATAGTGCTTGTCTATGGGATGGGTCTCAAGATGGGGGTAGTTAGTGGGTGGCCAATCTTTCAATCTCTGCTGTAACCCCCATACATAACTTTCTGGTAGACATGATAAATTTGGTGTTGAAAGTTTTATGTGTGAGTTGGTGTCCTTATCACTCCAATGGGGCTCCTGCCTGGCTACAGGAGCTGGCCTCTTCAGGTTCCATGTACCCCTGCTGTGAGTCTTAGCTAAAGTTGGCCCCCATTGACTCCTGTGAGCCTCCCCATTCCCAAGCCCAGTCTTTGGCAAATACTTGAGATGCTGCTGACACCTCCATGCCTGCCAGCTGCAGCTTTCCATTTGTTCTCCCTGCCCTCTGGCTCTCTCTCATATCTCTCCCAACACCCAATCCCAAACACCCATTCTCATCCACATCTGCTCTCCCACAGAGTTTCCCTCCTTTATCTGCCTTATATAACTATATTATTCCTCCTAGGTGAGATTCAAGCATCCTCACTCAGGCCTTCCTTTATGTTTACCTTCCTTGGATTTGTGTAGTGTAGCATGGGTACCCACTACATTATGGTTTGTATCCACATATTAGTAAGTATGTACTGCACATGTCCTCTTGAACCTGGATTACCTTACTCTGCATGATATTCTCAAGTTCTACCCATCTGCCTGCAAAATTCATGAATACTATTCCATTGTGTAAATGTGCTGCATTTTCTTTATCCATTCTTAGGTTTAGGGACATCTATGTTATTTTCAGTTGCTGGCTATTATGAATAAAGCTACTACAAACATAATTGAGCAAGTGTCCCTGTGGTATAGTGGAGCATCACTTGGTATAGGTCCACAAGTGGTATAGATGCACCTTCAGATAGAACTGTTTCCAGTTTTCTGAAAAACTGACAAATTGATTTCCAAAGTGTGTGTACAAGTTTACAATCCCACCAGCAATGGAGAAGTATTCCCTTGTTCCACATCCTCACCAGCATATGCTATCGCTTGAGTTTTTTTTTTTTTATCTTAGCCTGCTGAATGGGTTAAGGTGAATCTCAGGGTCTTTGAGATTTGCGTTATTCTGATGTCTAAGTACATTTAGCATTTCCTTAAGTGATTCACAGCCTTTCAAGATTCATTCTAATTGGGTTATTTGGGTTGTAGGTGTGTTATTTCTTGAATTCTTTATTTATTTTGGATACTAGTTCTCTTTCAGAGATAGAGATGGTGAAATTCCTTTCCCAGTCTATAGGAAAGTACTCCTATTGATGGTATTCTTTGCCTTACAGAAGCTTGTCGGCTTCATGAGGTCCCATTTATCAGTTTTTTGATATTAGGGCCTGAGCAATTGGTGCTCTGTTTAGGAAGTTTTCTCCTGTACCAATGGGGTCAAGACTATTCCCACTTTATGTTCTATTAGATGTATTGCTTCTGGTTTTATGTCAAGGTCTTTGATCCACATGGATTTGAGTTTGTGCAGGATGAGAAATATGGATCTATTTGCATCCTTTAATTGTAGACATCCAGTTAGACGAACACAATTTGTTGAAGGTGCGTTTTTTCCATGGGATGGTTTTGCCATATTTGTCAAAAATTAACTGTCCATAGGTATGTGGGTTTATATCAGGGACTTCATTTCAATTCCATTGATCAACACATCTGTTCCTATACCAATACCACACAGTCCTTATTAATATTTCTCTGTAGTCCTGCCTGAGGGATGGTGATAACTCCATCTTTCATTATTCAGGATTCTTTTAGATATCCTGGTGTTTATTTGGTTTTCCATATGAAGTTAAAAATTGCTCTGTAAAGGTCTGTAAAGAATTGTCTTAGAATTTTGGTGAGAATTTCATTTGAATCTATAGATTGTTTTTGGAAAGATGACCATTTTCACTATGCTAATCCTACTGATCCATGAGCATGGGAGATCTTTTCATCTTCTGAAATCTTCCTTAATTTCTTTCTTCAGTGATTTGAAGATTTTGTCATTTAGTTCTTTCATTTGCATGGCTAGAGTTATACCAAGATGTTTTTATATTATGTGTGGCTACTGTAAATGGTGTTTTTTCCTTAATTTCTTTCTTTGCCATTATACCATTGGTATAAAGGAGGACTATTGATATTTTTAAGTTAGTTTTGTATCCAGACACTTTGCTGAAGGTTTATAAGCTGTTGAAGTCTCTGGTTTATTTTTTAGTGTCGCTTATGCACACTATCATTATCATCTGAAAATAGTGATACTTTGACTTTTTCCTTTCCAATTTGTATCCCCTTGATATCTTTTAATTGCTCTATTGCTCTGGCTAGAACTTCAAGTACTATATGGAATATATAGGGAGAGAGTGTGCACACAGCCTTTTCTTGTCCCTAACTTTAGTGGAATTGCTTTAAGTTACTTTCAATTTAATTTAATGTTGTCTATTGGCTTGTTATATATTGCTATTATTATCTTTAGATATGGAGCTTATATCCCTGATTGGTCTAATTGTTTTAACATGAAGGTTTTTTTTATTTTGTCAAGGGACTTTTTAGCATCTAATGAGATGATTTTGCATTTTTTCCACTTTGTTTATTTGTCAGATTACACTGATAGATTTTCATATATTTAACTATTCCTGTATCCTAGGATGAAGCCTACTTGATCATGATAGATGATGTTTTATGTGTTCCTGGATTTGCTTTCCAAGCATTCTGTGGAGTAATTTTGCATCAATGTTCATTAGATGAATTGGCTTGAAATTTTCTTTATTTTTTTTATTTCGTTTGTTGTTGTTGTTGTTGTTGTTGTTGTTGTTGTTGTTGAGTCTTGTGTGCTTCAGGTATCAGGGTGACTATAGCCATATAGAGTGTTTTTGTTTCTATTTTATTGAATAGTCCAAAGAGTATTGATATTAGCTTTTCTTTGAAAGTCTAGTAGAATTCTGAGCTAAAACCACTTAGCCCAGGGCTTTTTTTGGTTGGTGGTTAAATTACTGTTTCTATTTCCTAAGCGGTTATAGGGCTGTTTAAATAGTTTACTTAAGTCTTGACTTAATTTTGGTGATATCTTTCTATAAAATGACCCATCTCAATAAGATTTTCCAATTTTGTGGAGTATGTGCTTTTGAAGTAAGACCTAACAATTCTTTAAATTTCCTTGTTGTCTGTTGTTTGTCTCCCTTTTCATTTCTGACTTTGTTAATTTGGATATTGGATCTTCGTATTTTAGTTAATTCGACTAGGGGTTGTCTATTTTGTTGATTTTCTCAAAGTACCAGCTCTTTGGTTTATTAATTTTTTGTATTGTTTTCCTGTTTCTAACTCATTGACTTCAGCACAGATTTTGGTTATTTCCTCCCTTCTACTCCTCTTTCTATTTCTTCTAGAACTTTCAGATGTACTTTTAAATTGCTCATATGAGAACCTTCTAATTTTTTATGGAGGCACTTAGTGCTATGAACTTTCCTTTTATTACTGTTTTCATTGTGTCTCATAAATTTGGCTATGTTGTGCCTTTATTTTCATTGAATTCTAAAGAGTTTTAAATTTTTTTTCATTTCTTCCCTGATGCAGAACTCACTGAGTAGAGAGTTATTCAGTTTCCATGACAGTGTATGCTTTCTGCTATTTCTGTTTTTGTTGAAGTCTACCTTTAGTTCATGGCTGTCTGATAAAATAGAAGACATTTATTTCAATTGTCATGTATCTGTGAGGCTTGCTTTATGACCAACTATATGTCCAATTGTGGAGAAAGATCTATAAGGCACTGAGAAGAAAGCATATTTTTTATGGTTGTCTGAATTATTCTGCAGATGTCTATTAAACCAATTTGATTCATAATGTCAGTTAGTTTCATTATTTTTCCATTTAATGTTTGTCTGAATGACCTCTCGATGATGAGAGTGGGGTTCTGAAGTCTTCCATTATTAATGTGTAGTGTTCAATGTGAGATTTAGTCTATCATGGTATTTCTTTTACAAATGTGATTGTCCCTGCATTTGGACCATAGATGTTAAAAAAAAAATTGAGATATCGTCTTTGTAGATTTTTCTCTTCAATGAGTATGAACTGTTCTTTCCTGTCTCTTTTGAAAAATTTAAGTTGAAAGTCTATTTTAGTAGATACTAGAATACTACTCCAGCTAGCTTTGTGTGTTCCTTTGCTTGGAAAATATTTTTAACCCCTTTACTCTGAGGCAATATCCATCCTTATTGCTGAGGTGTGATTTTTGTGTGCAGCAGAATGATGGATCCTGTTTTTGCATAATTTCTGTGAGCTGTGTCTGTTTATTGGGGATTTGAGTCCATTGATGTTGAGGAACATTTATGACCAGTGATTGTTATTTCCTGTAATTTTAACATTGGTGGTGTTGCAGAGTGTGTGTGTGTGTGTGTGTGTGTGTGTGTGTGTGTGTGCATCCTTTTTTTTTGCTGTTATGGAATTATTTATTTCTTGTGTTTTCTTGGATGTAGTTATTCTCCTTAGGTTGGAATTTTCCATTTACTATTTTTTTATTCAGGACTGCATTTGTGGATAAATATTGTTTAAATTTTGATTTATCTTAAAATATTTTCTTATCTCCACCTATGCCTGGTTGGCATTTGTGGTTCTTTACAAATTGCAAGATATCTGCCTAGTCCCTTCTTGCTTTTACAGTCTCTGTTGAAACATCAGCTGTAATACTGATAGGTCTGCTTTTGCAGCTTTTAATATTGTTTCTTTGTTTTGTAGATTTTGTGTTTTGATTATTATATGTTGGAAGGATTTTCTTTTTCTAATCCAGTCTAATTGGTGGTTTGTAAGCTACTTGCATGTTTATATGCATCTTTTTCTTTGGGGTTGGGAAGGCTTTCCTCTTTGATTTTGCTACAATTATTTACTGGTCTTAAGAGTTGTGAGTCTTCCCTTCTATTTTTACTATTCTTTTTTTTTTCTTTTTTTCGGAGCTGGGGATCGAACCCAGGGCCTTGCGCTTGCTAGGCAAGTGCTCTACCGCTGAGCTAAATCCCCAACCCCCTATTTTTACTATTCTTATGTTAAGACTTTTCATGGAATCCCAGATTTTATGGATGATTTGTGTCAGGAATTTTTTTACATTTAACATTTTCTTTGACTGGTATATAATTTTCTTCTATTATATCGTCTACACCTGAGATTCTCTCTTCCATTCCTGTATTCTCTTGATGATGCATCTGTTTTTTCCTGTTCTCTTTCCTAGCTTTTCCATCTCCAGGAATCCCTCAGTTGTGCTTTCTTTACTGCTTCTATTTCCACTTTCAGGCCTTGCACAGATTTATTCCTATTCACCTTTTAAATTATGTTTTGCTGTATATCTGTAAAGGATTATTTGTTTCCTTCTTCAAGACCTTTACTGTTTCATTATATTTTCCTGTATTTTCTTAAGGGATTAATTAATTTCCTCTTTCAAGGCTTCTATCATCTTTGTAAGTTTAGATTCAAGGTCATTTTCTTTTGCTCCACTTGTGTTAGGATACCCAAGACTTGCTCCAGTAGTATAGATGTGCTCTCCTGAAGCAATATTGCCCTTGATTTTATTATTTTTATTCTTTTGAGAGTATTTAGTCATCTAGATCAGTTTAGTCCCATCATTTTTTTTGTATTTGATTATTGTTCTTAAAATCTCACTTAAATTAAAAAAACTCACGCTGTAGAGAAATGTAAATATAATGCTGTTTTCTATCCTCTGGTTGTTCATGTTGGAGACCTAGGAAAGTCTTCTGTATATTCTGGATAGATTTGTAATATGTGACATCTCCTAGACTACTGAGCAAGATTCTGCTTTTTCATACATTCTATCATAATCTTAGAAATTGTATTGCACTCTGAGAACAAACAGATGAAGTAAAGAAGTGTCTCAGCTTGTCAGGTGCAGGAAGCAGAGGAAGGGCACTAGTAAAACAAGCTCAGCTCAGCTGGGGCTTTCTGGAGGGAAGAAACACATCCCTCATGTTCTCTTCTCACCCCTGCTCTAACCTATGGCTATGGTTGGAAGATTTTCTTAGGATAACACTGTTCCCAAGCCCTTATCAAAGTTCACTGATGCTCAGAACCCTGGTGGAAGGATTACCTCTTCTCCACAGACTCATTGCCTTCTTCCTAAGTTTTTCATCTTTGGTGTTTTCCTTTTCATTCTTTTTTTTCCTATACTCCTCTGGAATAGGTTTTGTTTTCTGAGAAATGGGCATCATTGTCTGATCCGTCTCAACATTGTTCTGAGTTTCAGGTAACAAAATATATATGAAGATGTTTTATTAAGTTTATCTTGTAGTAGTACCACAAGAGATAAATTTACCCTTATTCATAACTCAAGATTCATATTTCATCTTGGAATCTCTGTCCACATGTCTACTTACCAAACATTCTTTAAATTCTGTTTTAATTTGATTTAATAGTGACCTATTCATTCACCTTTGCTAATTTTGGAATGTCTAATTCAAATATGATTGACTTCAGAATATTTCTGGGAAGAGAAAAACAGGGCACAGAGATCAGATACCTACAGATGACAGAAAGTACTATTCCAGAATGAGATGAGGGGACAGAACAAAGGTGGGAGTGATATACCATGAATCGACTGCTAGGCATCAGAATCCTCTGAAATATTTGTTAGCTTTGGATTTTTTTGTTATAAAACAGGTGTGGTTTAAAATGGGCATGCTTTTTCCCAGTTGCATTAACAAATGCTAAACAGAAAAGACTATCTACTGCAATTTTCTTTTCTTTTTTGTCTTTTTTATAGAATATTTTATGTATTTACATTTCAAATGTTATCACCTTTCCTGGTTCCCCCCTCTCCAATCTTCCCTTCTCCTACTTCTGTGAGGATGCTCCCCTTCCTACCCACCCACTCCCACCTCACCACCTTGGCATTCCCTTACACTGGGGGAATGAAACTTCTAAGACACCAGAGTAGTGTTTCTCAAACTGTGGGTCATGACCCCTTTATGGATCAAATGACTCATTCACAGGGATCACTGAAGGGCATCATAAAATGCAGATGAGTACACTCTATTTCCTAACAGTTACAAAATTATAGTTAATGAAGTACAACAAACATGCTATTGTGGTTGAGACTCACTACAACATGAGTTACTGAATTGAAGGTTCACAAGCATTAGCAAGGAAGAGAAACAGTGTCATACTTTACTATCTCCATAGTTACTGACTGGGACAAGAGAGTCAAGTCCCCTTAAGAGAAAACCTTATGTCCACAGAACTAATAAACAACTCTACACGATAGGTGTTCATAGATCTTCCTTGAAGATCATTCTTCTTGTTTGCTGGATAGGACATAATACTGTATATATTTAGGCGTATAGGAAACCTGTATATATTATAATTGTGAACATATCACAGTTGGGAAAATGAACCTGAAAGCAAGCAAAACCAAGTGTTCTTCTTTAGTCTACAAAGGCTAGTCAGGGCCAAAGGTATCATTTTTGTCTTTGAAAAAAAAGTTGGCTAATGTTCTTTGATGCTATTGGGGGCGGGTGTTGAAAGGAATTCTTAGGATTATTCATAGCTCCATTTTCCTAGGGCATAACATGTCGGATTTGGATTCTTATACCAACTGTTAATGACTTCTAGGAAAGACACATGAAGACCAAGTATCTTCGAAATTTTGTGAATGAGTTTAGAATGGATAGTATGACCAGATTAGATATGAAAGTTAACTAGGCCATCTTTTTATTGTTGCTGAAAACAGGAATTCCATACAACATAGGCATTGGTACATAAACAGGAGAGCTGTTGGCCAGATGGAATGGCCTAGTTCCTTACTTGTAAGGGTTACGTCAGCATGGACTTCCACTGGCAAAGGAGGAATTCTATTTCAATTGGATTATTTAGGGATTCTCGTTGGACTTACATCTGCTCCTGAAAATTTTTTCTGCTAGGATAAGACATTTGGCCAAGCTTCACAGAACACCCTTAGGGTAACAATTCACCAATCCAGTGCTACTAATATAGTTTGATTGGATATGTGTGCTTCTTTACCTCCTCCTGGATCTGGCTTCATTTCTTACTTCATCCTATTCCTTCACCTTTTCTGTTTTCTTCAAACATGGACTCTCATTGTACATCTAGGTCCTACAGTGAGTGTTACAGTGAGTTCAAGTCCTTACCTTTTAGCTTTATTATTCTTATGATAAATCTATAATACTTCTTTGGCTAACTCAACTTGAGGCCATGTATCAGTGGAAAACATTACCCTTCTCAGTGAATCCTACCAAAGACATCTGAAGCCATCTTTGTTAAAATCATAGACCTTTTAAAGATAAACTGACCGAGAATACAAATGGAAGAAGAGAAAGTAATATTAATTGTTTATGACCAATCATCATATATATTGGTGACTTTATTTTTTAAATGAGCCTATATATCCAGAGGAAATGTGAAGAAATTGTATGAAGCCTGCTAAGATAATGTAACTGCCACAAACTCCATGAGAACCTCCCCAGATAGAGATGTTAGCCATCTTAACATACATAGAAAAATGTCTGTCAGTTTCCTGCTCAGGAGGGGACTTTGCTGTATGGTCTTCTTGCAGAACAAAGATGGGTTTGACTCATGTCTTATCCTGGTCTTTGTTATACTCCAGCTGCAAGCAGAGGACCAGAAAGAAGATGGCAGCACAGAACATCAGTAATTGACCATGCATGGGAGAGAAAACAGGACCCAATTGCAGTAGGACTAGTTGTGCTCAGCACAGGTTTTATATACAGATCCAGGAAGCAGAAAAGCTGGCAGGTAGATCCATGAAGTAAATCACCTTATTTCTCATTTATGATCTTTCTTGTTGAAGAGAAGTTTGTTTTTCTATGGAAAATTATCATCATTCAATTAAAGTTTTAGGATATATATGACTGTTTGGTCTTATTTCTCAGTGTCAGAGACCTGCTTTCCAGACCCATTCTTTGCTAACGGATGTGATTTTCTTCTGTGTCATTCACCTCTGTTCTTGTTCCTTACCTTAAGCCACTGCTTGTTTGGTCTTGGCATTCAGTAGACTTTCTGAATGGCAGGTCACAAGCTGTGTGCCAAGCCATAAATGTACACCACACTGATTATTGATTTTGTAGTTAATTCAAAAGGAGATGCCACTTAAAAGCTGTTTTAGTGTTCTAATATAATCAGTCATAATTACCCAGAAGCTACTACCAATCTTGCAGCTGAGAGAAATAGGGAAGTGCTGGTCTGTCTTGATGATGGAGAAGTTCAATCATAGTATCTGATAACATGATAATGTTTATGGTTGTTAAGTCCTTCTGTAATTCAGGGATAGTAGTAAGTTATCCAGATGCCCAAAGTCCCCAGGATGAGACGTTACTTTCATTGTACAGAATTGTTTGAGATATTTACATCCCCTAAATAGATTGTTCAACATTAAAAGCTCTATCATTTCCTACACTTTTCTTGAAGTAAAAGGCATATAGGAAGATAAAGGTAAGGATTTCCTCTACAGGATCAGGACACAAACTCTATCAAAGGGGCATCCTGGCAAATGGATTTCTCACCATGAAATGACATCGAGACTCACTCTTCTTTACATATCCCTACTGATTTTACTGACTCAAAGATTTACCCTAAAATTTAATATATCGAGATTCTTTTTCTGTGTTGAATAATAAGATTCCCTAAAGGAATTTCCTGGGTATAATTATAGTCATCAATCTAAGACTTACCTATGTATGCTGTAGTGAGTTGAAATATTATTGTCTAGCTATATACTGACAATGGAAGTTTATTTAAAATTCCTGTGCCTCATTGTACATTCTTGTGTTAATCACTTATTTCTCTTAAGCTGGATACTAATCATTCTTCAATTATTTTTTTGTAGTTGCAACCACATACTTTATTCTTTGTCTTAAGAATGATGTTCTTTTCCATTGGTTTCAGTGACCTCCCACTCGTAAATACTCTTTTATGTTTTAATGTTTTTACATCAAACTGTTTTCAAATCATGTTGAGTAAGCTCTAGGATTATCATAGGTAATATTAGCCAAGGAAGTGAGCAAACAGTATAGACCATATCCATATAAATATCCTGAAGTAGTTCTTTGCTGAATCATAACCCCTTTCCAAGGTAGATCTCTGTTGTTTAGGGTGCATCTGTGTCATGTTTGATAAATTAAAACTCAGGTTCAAATTAAGGGTAAAAGATCATTCTACAAACCAACAGAGACTTATGACACTCATAATACTTCAAAATATGTTTTTAAAAAATTGTAGCAACCATATCGTATTGGCTAGAGTGATAGTTTTATGGGTCAATTTGACTAAGCATGTACCAAATAATATAGATGATGCTTTGAAAGCGGTTTTTAAAAAACAATATAACGGGGGTTGGGGATTTAGCTCAGTGGTAGAGCGCTTGCCTAGCAAGCGCAAGGCCCTGGGTTCGATCCCCAGATCTGAAAAAAAGAAAAAAGAGAAAAAAAAATATAACTTTGAAATCAGCTAAGTTTTAGTAAATATTACCTTATATAGTATAAGTCTACCTCATCTTTTTTAGTTCAAGGTTTTGTGAGGAAGGCTGAGTCCCACTGGGGAAAACAAATTGCTTTCAGACCATAATCAGATTGGAACTGCATTGTTGCCCCATGTCTAATATGCCTGTATATCCTGCAGTCGTTACCTATCCAGCTCTACAAGGTAAGAACCAATTTTCCTCTCTCCTCTCTCTCCTTTCCTCTTCTTTTATTCTCCTCTCCTCTCCTCTCTTCTCTTCTTTCTCTTCTCCCCCTTCCTCCCTGTGCTCTTCTTCTCTTCCGTCTCTTCCCCCCCCTCTTTTCCTCTTCTGTCCTCTCTTGTTTTGTCCTGCCCTCCTCTCCTCTCCTCTCCCTCCCCTCCCTCCTCCCTCCCCTCCCCTCCTCCTCTCTCTCCTCTCCTCTCCTCTCCTCTCCTCTCCTCTCCTCTCCTCCTCTCCCTCTCTTCTCTGATTTCTCTGCACAGTTCTCACACAGGTGATTCTGGTAATTTTTTTTTAAGATAATAAGAAGGAAAAAACCCGCTTTCAAATACTTGTATAAAATTAAGATTTGAACCCTCAGATAGTTTCAAATCAGAACAGAATACAATGGAGGGGATACGTCTCTTAGACTGCCTGCAGTGAATGCTATCATGCCATGCTTCAGTCTGTTTCCATGTCATTTCATTTGTGAATGAATCCTTGTATAAAACAGAAAAGTTGCCTATGGAATATAACTTTAACTATAATTTTGACAGGACAATTTAGATAGCTGTGTACTAGGTTAAAAATCAGAACTGTATGTTGACTTGTATGACAAGAATATCATGTGCAATCCACCGTTGCCACAAAATAAAGGAATACAATGAGATTACTTGGGGATCATCAGTAATTCCAAACTTTTGTATTTCCCTCATCATCCACCTAAATATTTGCAGAGACAGCACCTGGGTGTTTTAGGTTGATTTAAAGGTTGACAAACATCCATTAAATATTCTAACTTCAGTCACAATAGGATTTGTTTTGGAAATGGGTTGTGCTTGTCCTCCTAAAAGTCCCCACACAGCAAGCATTATCACCGTCACAGTTTCCTCTGCTACTACACTAACTGCCCTAAGGAGGCTAGAGAACAGAGCGCTGTGCATGCTGCAGCAGGGTCTTTCCTTACCCCTGGATTTGCCTTAATATCGGAGAGCAGAAGACGGTAGAAAACATTTAGTGTCCCATTTGTTCCATAGCAGGCAAAGTGCCAGCCTTGATGGAGCTGAATATACTTCATAAAATTAACTTTTACTTCTTTTTTGAACTGAATTTTATTGTGTTAGTTCTTTCTTAGTGAGCATATAAAATAACAGGTTTTTCTATGATGTTTACGATCCATGCATATCGTATGCCCTCCCTGCCTTTCTCCTTTTCTTTGCTCACTTCTCCCCTTCTGGTGAGTCATTGTCCTCCCACACAATGTGCTTCATTCAGACAAAACTGACTGTAAAGAAATATGACATATATACAAGTAATATTGTACAGACTTACAGGTTGTAATTATATATTTAGATGTAAGGGCCCATGATTCACCAAAGAATGATACCCCAGACTCAAATAGTATGTAAAAGCAAAGAACGATTTTTCTCTGCAGAACTCCAGCATATGTGTGTGTGAGTGTGTGTGTGTGTGTGTGGGGGGGGGGTGTCTATCATTTACCAAGATGGAGATGCCCAGGTGAGCACACAGGCACAAGTTAAGCAGATTAGGGGAATTCCATAGAGGGGTAAGTGACCTTTATCTTGATTGGTTGGGTAGGTCGATAAGGGTATGGGTGTCTTTGGGATTGGCTAAGACTCTGGGGCTATTTCCAAACTGTTTCTGGAGGGCCTTGAGACTGTTCACAGTCAAGACTGACTCACAGTGCTTGCCTCAGGCCAGGTGGTGGGGCAGCTTCTGCTGGCGGGGCAACTACTGATTGGCTGTCCATGGCCTGTGGTTTTTCCAATAACTGGCTTGCCCAGACTTGTCCTGAACTGCTAGTTTGAAACCTGTCAAGTAATCAGCCTGTCTCAGTCCTCTCATAGAAACACACACACACACACACACACACACACACACACACACACACACACACACAAATAATAATGATGATGATAATAATAATAATAATAATAATAGGTAGCCATGAAATTTGAAAGAGAGTAAAAAGACATGTATGAGAGGGTTTGTGGGAAAAAAAATGGGGAAATCAAAAATTAAAAGAAATATTTTTTAAAAAGAGATGTGAGGTTTGAACTGTGGTTAAATTTTCCATGCATAAATCAGTTGTATTGAAACAACTTTTGAGTTTTCAAAACAAGTACTAAAACAGAATTGACTTTATCTTGGAAGGGAACTAACTGACCAAACATAGTCAACATACTTTGAAACAGTGATCAGATTTACTTAATGTAAGCAGAAGCTCCAATTTTCACTCACCAAGCCTTGCATTGAAGTCCTGCAAAGCTACATCTTCAGCAACTCTCTATTTTCACTGTTTGTTTTCTTTGTCATTTTTTCCTTTTATTAAAAATAGATATTTTACCAAAGAATATATCCTGATTATGATTTCTCCTGCACCTGCTTTCCCTGGTTCCTCCCCATCTACTTTATTATCTGGATCTACCCGTTTTCTGACTCTCATTAGGGAAAAAAAAAGGGAGAATAAAAAAGAAAACATAATGAAATTAAACAAAACAAAATTAGTCAAAACAAACAACAAGAAGGAAAGGGGTCTAAGAGATGGCACAAGAAACAGAGACTCAGTTGTTTGTGCTCTCAGAAAAACATAAAAACAGTTAACTGGAAGCCATAATGTATACTCACAGGACCGACAGGATGAAAAAAAGAAGAACAAAAGTATATATGTAAAATAGAGTAAGGTGAGATTAAAAATAGTAATAGAAAATTTAGAAAGAAGAAATGCTCTGACGTGACATTATGATTCAAGAATTTCCCGGAAAGCCTTCAAATTCATGTTCTGTTGGTCACCTACTGCTGATCATGCAGCCTGTACTTTAGAGTAGTTCTTGCCTCAATTAAATTCCTTTGGAAAAAACTAAATTTTCGTTTGCAAGTGATTACCAATTGGAAATTGCTTTTGAGTTAGGGATGGAGACATGTGTTTACTTCTTTTAGGTCTAGGGCTGCATGCAGTTAAATCTCATTATAGTAATGATTTGTATTTACTCAAAGACTACTGACAATTAGGCTATTTCTTATACTCACTACCCATTTTTATATGTGCAATTATAGACACATGTTGGTATAATCTTCTTATATTATGTGAAGGTATGTTTCTGTATTTTCAATTGTTAATTCTGTACCAGCAGAGAGTTCAATGCTAGCAATGTACTAGTATTGTCAGTTATATGGCCCATTATAAGCCTTTTATTTATTAATATTTGTCATTCGTACCTACTCAGATGCTTCAAGTTCAGACAGTCCGCTATACCAAGAGACAATCTAGAATAGTGTCAGAGGTTGTGTCAATGGCAACTGGTTGTAGTAATGAACTGGTGGCCAATCACTTGGCAGGAAGTAGAGGCTGTACTTCAGGCAGAGAGAATGACCCATAGGACAAAAACAGATGTGGGAGAATCGGTAGGTGGAACTGCAAGCACCCATGGCTGAGAAGAGTAGCAGAATGCAGGAACATGAGGCCTAGCTCATAGCACATGTTGGCCAAGGACTGAACAAAATTCTGAACCAGTAATATATGCTTGCTGGCAATTCCCAGAGGACAGAGTTTAGAGAAACTTAGATACAGAAATAATTTTAAGCTTAAAAGCCATAAGAGAGAAATGGATAGAAATGTTTTGTAAGTATGCATAGATGCCAAAAATGGAAAAAAATCGAGAATAGATGGACATAGAAAGAAACATCAAATTTAAGAAAGTAAAATTTCAGAAAGGAGATAGTTAGATTAATAAAGAAAATATTTTCTGTGTTAAAAATGAAGGACACTATGGCAGAGGGCATTGGGACCTCATATAATTTTGTCTCAATTAGTAATATGGAATTCATTACAATACATTTGGTAATGATCATAGGTTTTTATGTCCTTTCTAAGATGGATCTGAAAAAAAAGACGTAGATAGAAGAGGACTAAGAAGTGGGATCCTATGTTATAAGCTATAGAACAAAAATTAGAAGATACTTTAAATCAGAATAATGAGTTTTCTCAAGCTAGGTCAGAAAAACCCAAAGTAAGCCTACCGTGCCTCATAGTGATGAGATTGCAGGAAGGCAATTGAGGCCCATTAGAAGACATATAATGTACTGATCCAGCCGGTACAAAGTCGATCAGTCCTTTGAGTGGGGATTATAGAAAAGACTGAGTAGACGACTCAAAGATAAAGGTTAGAAATCAGGAGGACTGTCCAGTCAATACTGTGACAACCATGAGTTTAATTCTTAATCTCTGCATACCTGGGATGAAGCCTACTTGATCATGATGGATGATCATTTTGATATGTTCTTGGATTCAGTTTGCGAGAATTTGATTGAGCATTTTTGTGTCAATATTCATAAGGGAAATTGGTCTGAAATTCTCCTTCTTTGTTGGGTCTTTGTGTGGTTTAGGTATAAGCATAATTGTAGCTTTATAGAAAGAATTGGGTAGTGTTCCTTCTGTTCCTATTTTGTGGAATTGTTTGGACAGTATTGGTATTAGGTCTTCTATTAAGGTATGATAGAATTCTGTACTAAACCCATCTGGTCCTGGGCTTTTTTTTTGGTTGGGAGACCTTTAGTGGGTGCTTCTATTTCTTTAGGAGTTATGGGGTTGTTTAGATGTTTTATCTGATCCTGATTAACTTTGGTCCCTGGTATCTCTCTAGAAAATTGTCCATTTCCTCCAGATTTTCCAGTTTTGTTGAATATAAGCTTTTGTAGTAGGATCAGATGATTTTTTTGAATTTCCTCAGATTCTATTGTTATGTCTTCCTTTTCATTTCTGAATTTGTAAGTTTGGAGACTGTCTCTGTGCCCTTGTTTAGTGTGACTAAGGGTTTATCTATCATGTTGATTTTCTCAAAGAACCAGCTCCTGGTTTTGTTGATTCTTTGTAAAGTTCTTTTTGCTTCTACTTGGTTGATTTCAACCCTGTGCTTGATTATTTCCCCCATGTATGCCTCTTTGGTATATTTGCTTCTTTTTGTTCTAGAGCTTTTAGGTGTGCTGTCAAGCTGCTAGTGTATGCTCTCTCCAGTTTCTTCGTGGAGGCACTCAGAGCTATGACTTTCCTCTTAGCACTGCTTTCACTGTTTCCCATATGCCCACAGTCTGTATTTCTTCCTTATTGGGATGATACAGTTTTGATTTTATCCTTTTAAAAAATGTTAAATATTCTCTCTTTTCTTTGTGCTGTAATTTGAACTTTTGGATCCTCAATATCCAGCCAAATACTTTACCAATGAACTATATCATATGTCATGTGGGCTTTTTTGGTGTTATGTACATATCACTCCCCAAAGGTGTTGAAATGGGTACTTTCATAAGAAATTAAAAGAAGTTAGGTCAGTATTTCCTGAGATTCCTGTTACTGAAGACCATTTTCTACTGAAATTCTCCTTTTTCCTTTGACTACAGCTGAACTGTGGGAGAGATTAATGATTGTTCTGGAATTTGGTTGATTTTGAGTCTGTCAAGTAGTGTGGAGATACTGTATACCCATCTTTATCTTTGTCTGTGCTTAGGCTGCTCAGGAACGTTCTATCACCTGCTCCCAGTAATCCTGTATACCATTGTCTGGCACTAAGCTGGTTGGGTATATGGAGATGTGGGAAGGGGGAAGTGGAAGAAGCAGGGTGTGAATGTGAGGGTTGGTGGGGTGGGATATGGGTGGGCTTGTGTATCTTTCATCTTCAGATGTCCTTCCTACAACTTTGCTTCAGTTTGTCTCCACTATTTGTATAGGATTAATATCTGAAGCTCTCACCATGCCAGTGTATCCAGACCCCTGTGTACTTCTTTTGACCATGATGTCATTCTCTTCAAGGCAATGGGTAACATATATTTTGTGTGGACAGTATGACATACATTTTGGAAGAATGACTGTTAAATAGCACTGTATCCTTGCTGGAGAGTATATACTGGCCCAGGAAACAGGGAGTGTAAATGTTATCTCTTATCATCACTTTCAGTTGTGAACGTACTGGAAGATTGTATGCAAAGTATTTGATAAAGTAATGTCAGACCATTGTCGCAAAGCTTTTGCCAATTTGTATACTCCCACTAGAAGTGTATCATGTTTCCAGTATCCCTTTATTTCACACACAGGTACACACACACACACACACACACACACACACACACACACACACACACACAGAGAGAGAGAGAGAGAGAGAGAGAGAGAGAGAGAGAGAGAGAGACTCAACTCTTCAAATTTTCCTTTCTGAAAGAAACTGAAAGACACAAAATGACATGGCATTCCAAATGCTCCTTAAGCTCTGAGCCTTTTTTTTGGCCAGTAGTTGAAAAAAAAAGAAAGGTATAGATCAGATAGTTTGGACAGGCAGAAGAAATGTAGTATAACTTGAGATATTTCCTCAATTCCACTTTGACTTTTTGGTATTACTCTGCAAACAGCTGCTCATCTTATCTTTGGGCATTTTCTCTTCCACATTAAGTGGTGAGAACCGATTCACACCTCACTCACTAGGATTTGTACACTTATTATATCACTTTTGTTGAATGTGTCCTGGAAAGACAGTGTTAAAGAAACCTCTGGCTGTCTGAACAGATAGAGTACTAATTTGTGAAAGAAAGATACAGAGTTCATTGTGAAGTTGTAGACGTTCATCAAGCAGAATCGTACCAGAGTTCATTTCACCTATTTTATTTGACAACAGATGTACATACATGAAAGGAACACTCTTCTCCACAGGAAGATTGGTGACATGGATGTATGGGGCACATACTCCAGTTCATGATACAAAGATCTTTTGTGTAGCAGTCCCTATGTAGGAAGTTACTGGAGATATGTTTTCATTGTTAGGACATATGTCCTTAGCTGGAACAACTTCTGCCTTCCCTTGTAAGGCAGTATTGGCTACAGGAAAGAAAGCCAAAGTATTATGTCATGAGCTCTACATAGCTTCATCCACACCTGCCTCTGGATTTAGCAAAGTCTGATTTCACTTCCTTTATGCAAAGTAAAAATTGTTGCTTGAACTCCCTTTATTCAGAGTCAGTGTCCTCTGTCACACACCCCCTCTCTTTCTCTCTCTTTTACAGTTTGGTTTCTCATCAGTATACAGTCACTCCCCACCCCATTTCTTCCTGCCAGGACCTGGTTTATTTTATTTTCTTCCCACTCAGATCCATGCTGACAATCATTGCTATCCAATATTCATAAGCAGGTAGGAAATGTTACCACTTACCAAAGACTTGAATGTCCCAAAAGTAGTTGTTTACATCGCAAAGGCAGGAAGTGTAAATGGCATGAGAAGAAATGTATTTGATGTTTGGGTTGCTCACAGTACTGACTTTCACCTGAGTGAAGAAAGAGAGCTTTCAGCTGAGTGAAGAAAGTGAAGAAAAGTGTCAACATAGAGACAGCAGTCTGGGTTTGACCATTCAGCAAAATATGAAATTCACAGAGCCCTATGGGTAAGGAGGCCTAAGTGTTTCCTCCTAGCTATCAGAATACAGTAGATGTTTAGCAGGTTTTTGGTAACTTCTTAGTCAAAATCAAATTTAGCTCCCATTCAATGTAAGAAGAAAAACTACTGATTTTTGAGGGTTGAGGTGAGGCATAGTGAAGGTCTGAAATCTAAACTGCTTTTTTTTAAATATGTCTCTACCCATGGGAATGAAACTACACGGGCGGTCATGTTTAACTCATCAGTTGATTGTATAATAGATTATAAAGAATTTTTTAGTAATGTAATGGCCAAAGAGTATATATTACTGTTGCATTGTGTTTAAAGCATTAGCTGGTTTTCATCTAGCCTGAGGCTGCAGATTTCCAAATCGGAGTCAAAGATAATTAACATAAACCTCTCAAGAACCAAGAAGGGTTTTAATACAGGAGACATCAGATTGTCTACTCTAAGGTAGTGAACTAAATATGACAAAGAGGAACAAGCAAACAGATTTTATAGGTCAAACTCTCTGTCTTTGGCTTTCTAGCTTGGTGCTGCCTTAGTACTTGTTACACTGTGTCTTATTTTTGTCATTGTTACATGAAAGGATTGATACCTGTATCTCTTACAAGAGTTTGTGAGTCTTTGTACTTTTTGAATGAAAGGTATTACTTTACACATAAAATAGCAGGTTTATTGTACAAATAGAAACAGACCCAGGTTGAAAGTTCTTGACTGACTAGTTTTAACATATTGATTTTCTTCAGCGAAAGTTATAAATTTTTCAGTCAGTGGTCAAATATAAGTAATGACTTCTTCTGCATGGCTTAAGTAGTATACGCTGCTAAAAATCCAACAGAAAGAACTACTGAGTATCTACCCAATACCAAATCAAAAATCTTTTCTTTTAGCATCATTTTTATCTGGGTAAATATCCAGAAGTCCTATATTTCTACCGTGGTTTTTGGCATAAGTAAAATTTTCAATTCTCTTTTATCATGATTTTTTAATTCAGTTTGAAAAAGAGATTTATTTATTTTTATTTTATGTGGGTCAGTGGGCATGTATGCTCAATGTCCACACAGACCACAAGATGGTGTTGGATGCCCTGGAACTTGACTGCTGTGTGGCCATAAGTCACCAGGAGTGCTCTTAACTCATGAAGCATATCTCCAACCCTCAAACCTTCTATTTGTATCTCTTTTCTAAGAGACAAAAGATAATTTCAAAGGAATTGGTAAGGAAATTGAGCAGGAGGTAAAGAACTTGGAACAACTGAAGATGAAAATAGATTGAGGAAGGTGAGGACAATGTGTGTCTGTGCTTATTCGGGGCAAGTACGGCTTCACATTGAGGGACAGTTCACAGTCAACTCACTCCTATATTTCTTAGAGCTGTGTGCATCTTGTTGCTCCCCCATCATTACTGCATGAGGTGGTGACAGCAGATGAGTGGAGGTGGAAACAAGACTTCAAGAGTGTTTCCTGGTCACTGCCACACTGTCAGACTTATCTTTATTGCTTGGCCATTTTCCTTGATTTTCAGTCTAAATTTTCATCTTGTTTCCTTGTGAAGACCCTTAGCCCACAATTAAAAGTTGCCACCAGTCATCCTCATAACACTAATATTTTACCTTTAGGATAGAATTTGTAATACACATATTTCTAAAATAATATCTCTGAGTTTCAAATCCAGGAACATAGAAAACTAAAAGGGGCAATTTTAGAAAAATATTAAATCATTGAAAGTTTTATTGTAACACTTCTTTTTCATGTTATCTCTCTATTGATCACTTACCGCCATACATTGGTCCACATTATTTTTAACCTGGAGTGTTGCTGTAAATTCGTTTGCCTTTTTCAGTGGAGACACTATCAGTTCTAGTGAAAGTGGATTGCTCCTGTATGAGTAGAAAAGGTAGAAACACCAAATCAGATTGAAGTCAAAGACTGAAGAGTTCTTATATGGACAGGCAGACAGAGTTTCAGGTATCAAATGTCAGGGAGATGTGGTAAAGTTCAACACTTTGCTCTGGAAGGACCCTTTGCACAGGATTTCTCCCAAAGCATTCCATATTTCTTTCCAATACACATTCAATATGATGAGGCAAATAGAAGTCAGACTAGACTGTCCTAGTCCTGACCACATGAGGACCTGGGAAAAAGAAGCTACTTTTTCTTTTCTGTCCACAGTCATCATTTCAGGGTGGCGATTTATGACTTCAGAGTCTACCTTGGTGCATTCACCTTTCTGTTTTCCTTCTACAATATTCTAAAAGTCCTCCAGAGCTCTCTTTCTTCCGAAAGTAGAACTTGGAGAAGGATATTATATGCTCAGGGTCTGCCAAATTTGTCATTTAATGAACCTGTCCTCACAGTAAAATCTCATGCTCCTCAGTACATTATTCACTTCACTGCTCTTTAGGCCTGACATAGGGAACATAAGACATTCTAGTTGACAAAAGTTAGATTCCTATCTCAAGTCATCTTGACATTATTCCCTCTGTTGCCCAGTCTTCTGCTTCCCTACTAAAACTTCCTTGGCATATAACATTTCCCCATCTAAACCTCCATGGTTTCCTTACCATCTAGTAGATTCTCCTTTCCAACATGATTCTTCACAGTGCTACTAGACATTGATTTCCACTTATCAAATGTTGTAGAAAAGTTTACATTCCATTTTCTCTTTGAAAGAACTGGAGTCTGGTTATTTGTCCCCTATTTAATCATAGACTTAAAAGAATAATTTTACCACACAATGAAGCTTATGTAAAGAAACGGGTTTGTTTAAGTAATTCTGCTTCAGGTTTGGTTAGCACAGCCCTGCTTAGAATTGATGAGGACATAGATAATTATTGTACAATTTAGATAATTCTTCTATTGATGATTTATTAGCTTTGTTTTTGTGTTGAGACAAAATGTTTGTCTGTCACCAGGTGAGTCATGAACATATAGTCCTTTGCTTCTGTTCACCAAATTTAGAAGTACAGATGAATGTTAACCACAGCTTAACCCAAAAATATAAACTAAGCCCATCTCTCTTCTCATACTTGCCATATTGTTAGGAAAGAGTGTGATATAACCAAAGACTACACTGTATTCTAGGCAGAAAAGTCAGTTTGCACACAATATTTCAGTTCTTACCAAGATATTTAGTCACAGAATATAGTCTTAAGAAGCTATGTATTGTTTCACAGTTTAGAAACTTGAAAAGTGAAACATAGGACCACAAATTTCAGGAATACAGTATGGATAACCACCAACTGGGAAAATATTTCTAGGAAGGTGATACAGAAAAGAGAAGGTCTTACCAAATGTCCTGACCAAAGGCAGTCTCCAAAAATAAGCACAAAATCAAGAGATGCATAACAGCTCTGGGCTGATAGAACATTTGAAGAGAAGACATGCTGTAAGAGTTGACACTCAAGCCTTGGCCATCTGAAACCCAGATCTCTCCTTTTATTTTGCAGCAGGAACACAAAGAAGCAGTTGCCAGGTCTACTTAAGTAAAATTGTCATATGTTAGGATGCCTCCCAATGCCACCTTGTTTATTCTTCTGTAACAAAGGTCAGTATCCAGCTGGATCTTCAAACTGGATTAGACTGAATAAAAAAATGAGATATTTCTCTTTTGTCAGTATGAATTAGAATGTTCTTAGATTATTAGAATTGACCCTGTCCCATTTTTTTTCTAAACAAGATCTTTTCTTCTTTATTTTTTGCTTCCTAATCTGTTCTTATTCTGGAAATATGGAAATTTTAATCACTTCTCTTTTTATTCTGGTTGCCACAAACTCTTACCTCCCTGGTAACTCAGAGAACTCCAACTCAAAATTATCCTGCAGTGTAGTAATAAACCAGCATATTATTATTACTTAGTTCCTCTGATTTGTGTTTTTAGATATAGGGTTTTTTTTCTGTAGGCGATGATAGTCCCCCCCTTGCATTCTGAGTTTCTTGAAAACTCAATGCGTATATTTATAAAGAAGTCACATGTGCATAGGAAGTTCAAATATATTTGATATCATTTTAACCATATCATCAGAGAGCAAGAGCTGGACAACTTTGTTTTGTGTGTATTGGTTCTTTCAAGACTTGGGAGTAAATAAGATATTAGGGAACATATTTTAGAAATTTCCGAAAAAGATCTTGTCAACCCAGATCTCAGACTCTATAACTTCAGTTACTGCTCTGCCTAGTTTTTCCTCACTGGGGAGTAGAGGTGTGGAGAGGGATGTCAGACTCCACTTTTAAAGGAAATTTGTAGTCATCTCTATGGGGCTGCAAGATAATACGAAAAATTACCAAACCCAGTCACTATTGCTGATGCCAAGAAGTGCATGCTGACAGGATCCTAATATGGCCTGAGGCTCTGCCAGAACCTTATTGATACAGATAAGGGTGTTTTCAACTAACCATCAGACTAAGCATGGGAACTCTAATGGGGGAGTTAGAAAAAGAACTGAAGGAGATGAAGGGGTTTGCAACCCCATAGGAAGAAGAACAATATCAACCAACTAGACCCTCCAGAACTCCCAGGAACTAAACCACAAAGCAATGACTGCACATGGAGTGATCCATGGCTCCAGCTGCATATGTAGCAGAGGATGGCATTGTCTAGCATCAATAGGAGGTGAAGCCCTTGGTCATGTGAAGGCTCGTTTCCCTAGCATAGGGGAATGCCAGGGCTTTGAGGTGAGAGTGGGTGGGTCAGAGTGCAACCTTCTTCATAAAAGCAGGGGAAGGGAGAAGGGGAATGGGAGAGGGGGAAAGTGGATAAAATTTGAAATGTAAATACATAAAATATCCAGTAAAAATTTTAAAAAACAAACTTATGAAGTGTTAAACTAAACAGCAGATCCATGGATTTGCCTACTCACCATTGAAATAGGAGAATCTTGGTATCCCGAGATAGATGGCAAGTGCTATTCCAGAATGGAGGGTCAGGATAACTCAGAATTCAGAGTGTCTGCTAGTCCATGATTCTCACTGAGGGAGAGTACTTAAGTTAGAGGATCTAGAGATGGCCTGTAGCTTGAAATGGCATATATTTCATTTTTTTTATTTATTATATCAGTGTTACCTATGAATTGGGAGGAGCTACTGTCAAGCACCAGATGCCATAACCCTAGGTTGTTTTTAACCCCTTAAATAAATGCATTAAATGAACTATCTCACTTTATCTTACCTAAAATTCATTTGTTATGGACATATTTTTCATCTTCTTTCTATTTTCTTTAATACTGATTGTAAGGATTCATTGTGTATTTCATTGATTCCTTATAATTTTTTAAGTTTCTATTACATGAAGTTCAAAAAAATGAAAGAAATATGAGCAGAACAAAGAGGTCATTGTTTAGTGGCAGGGTCCTAGGCGACAGTACCAGGAGATCAGAAGATAGAGGATACAATATAGAAAAGATATGAAAGCTTAGGATCGGGAGGTCTTCTAAAAGACGTGTCTTTTGCCAATCAAATTTATTATGAAGTACGTTTTCTTACATACACTTTCTGGGGAAGAAATGGGATGAAGTTAGTAGAAACTACCATTTGTTGGCCGGAAGGCAGCAAGAAGCTAATAAAAAACTGTTACATGAGGGGACCACCGTACCTTCAGAACATTACAGGCTGGGCATGCAGCATCCTTGGAACTGATAGTCATATTCCCATATAGGATGAAGATTTGGGTTCTCACATCTCTCTATATACATCAAGGTCTCAGGGGAAAGCTCCCAAAGCCATGGCCTCAGGCTATTTTTGTCTCTTCCAAGCATGTTCCTGGTTTTGAAAAGAAGCTATGTTATTGCCGTATGCATTGGGGCCTCAGAGAAAGGCACAGTTGATCAAGCAAGCTTTCAATAGAAGTTAAGATATGGTAACTGAGGGGTGAGACATAATCAAAATATTTTATAAACATGTATGGAAAAGCCTGGCACCTTATTCAACCTCAGAAGCTATTCTTTATGAAGGAATAATTAACAGCTTTGCTTCTGAGCATATCAGTGCACAATGAGAGAAGGAATATGGAAAAAGACATCTAAGATTAAGGACTATTTTAGTGGTAGTAAAGAAACATAATCCAGTAGAAGCTCCCTGAAAAGTATACATAAAGCAAAGAGATCCAAATAAAACCCCCAAATAATTGGGGAGACAAAACCCCAATGGCTATCCCATGTTACCAAATGACATTCCCATTACTGGATTGGGTTACAGCTATTGAATTGTTGGCTCAAGGAGTCCAGTGGGAATTCTCAAACAACCCAGACTGCTGCCAAGACTATAGATTGCTTCTCAAAATCTAACAACAAAACCCCAATGCTAAAGACAAGATCTACATAACTCACTGGACATGGAAAATCTAGCTGGTGCCTACATAGTGACTTCCTCTCTATACTATAGAGCCTTTCCTACGGAAAGGTACTCCACAGCTACCAAGGAAGATGCATAAACACCAAACACAGACACAAACCATGTATTTTAACTATAGAGTCCTGGCTATGAAATATGCTAATGCAATCATGACCCAAAGATTCTGGGAGTAACCTCCCAATATCTGATTTGACTTAAATCCCTCTTCACCAGATCGAACCCATACGTCATACTGCTTAGGTGGTCAAGAATCTGAAACTAGAAGGTCAAGGAACTAGGGTAAATTCAATTCTAAAAAGAACCAAACCAAACCAAACCAAACCAAACCAAAACCAAACCAAAACTTCTAATGGCACCCTATACACTCATAGGTAAGTATCTTGTTCAGCCATTATTAGAGAATCTTACTCCTGTAGCATATGGGAACAAATGCAGAGATGCACAGCAAGACAATATGCAGAGACTGAGAGACCGTGGAACAGTCAGACCTGAAACAGATGTCTCGTCAAATTTCTCCCCTCAGTGGTCAAGAAACTCAGCAGAGGAGGAGGCAGAAAGAGTGTAAAAGATGGAGGGGACAGAAGAAACCAACAAAACAAAACCTTCTAAATCAGCTCTGTCAAAGCTCCTAGGAAATCACAGAGACTGAGTCAAAATGCACAGGGCCTGCATGGGTTTGCCTCAGGTCTTCTGTGCGTATATTGTGGCTTCCTGAGTATGCAAATGGGTATCTCTCTGTGTCTTAGACATTCTTTTGAGCTCTTATCCATCTGTTTGTTTGGTTTGGATGTTTGGTCTTTTATTTTGCAGGTTTTTGTTTTTGATGTTTTGTTTTGTCCAATTCAGATGTGTTAGCTTCTGTTTCATTTGATTTGATTATTTTATTGTATTTTATTACTATTTCTTGGAATTCTGTTTTCTAACGAGACACAGAGGGGGAGTGGATTTGCATGGGAAGGAAAGTAGGGAGGATTTGGGATGGGTAGAGGGAAGGTAGACCAAAATTTGTATATATTATGTGAGAAAAAACAATTTAAATAAAATGAAAAACAATTAAAAAGAAATATCAAAGAATAGAAACCAAATCAGATCAGATTTTGGAGCCAGCAGGCTAGCCTTACCAAGACATACAGCTTTTTTTCCCCTCTCTTCTCTTCTACTGAGCATTACTTCTATGATAGACATGGGTTTTATCTCATGTGGTTGACATGGAAAGGCACCATTTATGCTGTTGTAGTGATTGTGTTTATACCACATGGCTTATAAAATAATGTAGCATTTTGATCTCTTGTGCTGTGTTCTTTCCTCTAGGAGTGCTGATGAGAGCATTTGGGGGGTTCATTTTCACATTGCACCTTCATGAGTTCATGAAATGACATAAAGGCTAATACTGTGATTTGCTGTGCATAGAGCAGACCTGCTTAAAGTAAACATGAATGTATGGTCCTTTATAAGTAGATGTGTTCTGGGTGTGTTATAAGAGAAAGATTCTTAACTTAATATTTCATTGATTTTCATTTGCAGGACCTCAGATAGTAGTAAAGTTGTCAGCAACATAAAAGTCAATCTTGTGAAGGTGGGGAAGATTGATGATAGGGGGTTCCAATCATCATAACAGATGTGTATGAATAAATATATGTACTAATATGTGAGTATTAAGGCCAGAGAATGCGTGCAGGAAGGATAATTTAAATTTTTTAGAATTCAGATATGTAACCCAGTTTATATCAATACATCCAACATGCTTTAATTTTCTATGAAAAAGATTGAATTTGGAATGCACAGGAAATCATATTAACCTTGGTATGGTTTGCATGAATCCATGAAGTTGTAATGTGAACTCTTTCTCTGAGAGTCATTTCTGATCATAGTTTAGTACACTTTTGGTGGAGTAAAACATTTTAGATTGTGGGTTTTCTATTGTTTAAGAAGGTGATAGTTTTGTGGGTGAAGCTCTACTCAGTTCTAAGAATAGTTTTAAATGTCCTAATCCAGGCAACCTCAAGGAATTTGCAGAATGTAAGATATCAACAGTTTCTTTTTAGTTACCTTACATTAGAGGGAATGAGGACAATTGAATCAATGGCATAAAGGTTAGTTATCTAACATAAATAGTTCATTGTCCAGATGAAAATAACACATGTCTTTGGCCTATGTGCCCTATCTCTCCTTTTATTTATTTATGTAACTTCAGCAACTTTGGCATGAGTCTATTAAGTAAGCCAGCAGTGTTGTTTCTTTTAATCTTTAGACAAAAGGAGCTATTGACACTCTTCTCTAGACTTTCCATTGGTGTATTCTACAGAACTTAGAAATTTGAAGTGCGTCATGGAGTCCTTACAGAGACAGAGAGAATGTCATATCTATTTTCTTCCTTTATATCTCTAGTGGTACTATTCATAATTTAGGAAATTTACTTATCTATTGTAATAAGAAAAGTTTGCTTATTACAATGTCTTATCCTTTTATGGCTTGATTAATTTACAAAGTTGAACATGTGTGTTGAGAATCTGGGATCTGAGAGAAAAAGGGAAAGATCACAGAAGTCTTCACAGGTCACTAAAAGAGATCTGCTAGTACCTTAGCTGTATGAGAAAACTAATAGTGGACAACACAGCAGGTTTCACATTATCACACATCAGAAGCTCTGATGTAGCTGGACTTTATAATTGTATAATTCATACAAGAAAGTTAGAAATGTGTTGGTTCCTTTTTGTTTCTCTGCTAAAAGAGCACAATGCAAAGCACTTTGGGAAACATTTGCTTGGGTGTACAATTGCAGAAGAGCTCTCCATGGTGGGGAGGAATAAGCAAGTGGCAACATGGTGACAAGAGCTAGAAGCTGAGAGATTACATCTTCAACCCAAAGAGGAAGCAGAAAGAATGAACTTGAAAATGGAAAGAGAAGGGGGAACAAAAATATTCATAGAGGGGATATGGAGGCAAAGTTTGGAGCAGAGAGTATAGGAATGGTCATTCAGAGCCTGTCCACATGTGGGCCATACACACACACACACACACACACACACACACACACACACACACACACACACACACACACACAGCCACCAAACCTAGATAAGATTGACAAAGCTAAGAAGTGCATGCTGACAGGAACCAGATATAGATGTCTCCTAAGAGCCACAGCCAGAGCATGTCAAATACAGAGGCAAATGCTAGCAGCAAACCACTGAACTGAGAATGGGACCCCCTTTTCTGGAATTAGAGAAAAGATTGAAAGAGCTGAAGGGCCTTGCAGCCCCATAAGAACAACAATGCCAACCAACCAGAGCTTCCAGGGACTAAACCACTACCCAAAGACTATACATGGACTGACCCAGGGCTCCAGCTACATACATAGCAGAGGATAGCCTTTTGGGTACCAGTGGAAGGAGAAGTTCTTGGTCCTGCCAAGGTTGGACCCCCAGTGTAGGAGAATGTTGGGAGAGGGGTGGGAATGGGAGGTGGATGGGGAGGGGAACACCCTTATAGAAGAAGGGGAGGCAGATGGGTTTGGGGGCTTATTTCCGAGAAACCGGGTAAGGGAATAATATTTGAAATGTAAAATAAAAAAATATCCAATAGAAAAAAAGAGAAAGTGGGAAGAGGGAACAAAGTTTCAAAGCTCATCCTTAGGCATGCATGCTTCCACCAGCAAGGCTATCCCTGCTAAAAGTTCCATTACTATTCTAAAGAGCACTGCCAACTAGCGACTAACTGTTCTAACACAGTTGCCTATGAGCACCATTTTTCACTGAACTTACTAAGGCTCTTTATTTTTACTTACTTAGCAAAATGGTAGTAAGAAAGTTAATGTTTCTTTCATGTTATGGGATAGGGAGTTGGGGCAATTAACTTGGAACACAAAGCATTGTAACTAGTATCTAAGACAGTCATTGAATCGAGTGTTTCTATTATATTGCATAATGAAGGTGTCCTCTCTGCCTCTGAGTAGTGGACAATTTTTTTTTTTTGGTGTTGAAAATGCCATTGACCAATTACTCCTCAGCAATCTTGGGCTCTTCCTGTTAGTGAAATCTTGTACTGTTGTGTTTTATGAGTGTTGCTTACAGCTGTGTGTATGACAGCTGTGTGTATTGGGGTGGGTGTGGGAGGAGAGAGAGGAAGAGAGGCATACAGACAGACAGACCCAGAGAAAAATATGAAAGTATTTTACACTTTGAAATTTCTTCTAGGATATTAAGTCATAGAAATTAATGACTCTAGCACAAAATTTCCTCCCTTGGTCCTGTTTTGAGGTTCTCTCTGTCAGCCAGCATTATTTTATTTTGATGTTCCATCTTCCTTGAATATATTTGTATTCTTTGAGTCATAGAATTAGCCTTTGTTCCTTGAAGACTGCCTTTATGTTTCATATTAAGATGTATACTGCCTTTCCTACTTAGAGATGCCAGTATCACAGTGGTGATTATTGTGAGTGTACATTGAATCTAAACAGATATAAGAGTATGTACTGTTGTTATTCATGAGTAACTACAGTTTATCTTTCTGTTTATGAAATATAATAGTGATTTTCTTTTTGATTTAGAGATGAGATGTGTTTTTCAAAAGAGGCCCAATATTCTTACTTTTTCCTTCACAGAATAGAATTAAGACATCTTGCAGATGTTTCTCCTCAGCTACTGTAGTGGAGTGTTTCTAACTTTTCATTTTAATATTTTGTTGTGTACATTACCAAATACTAGAACCTAAAATCTTGAAAATTTAATAACAAATCTTTAGTAATCACTTTACTATGCTGACATAATAAAATTTAATCCATTCTGTAAAACTTGAACAATAATTTATTGGTAAGATAAAGTTTAGCTATTGAAGGAAAAAAACATGTATCAATATATTTTTGTCCTTAAGTAAGCATTGTTCCCAAATTGGAATAGAAAGAAATTAGGACCAAGTCAGAAAGGCCAAGTAAGCCTGTGTGTGTGTGTGTGTGTGTGTGTGTGTGTGTGTGTGTGTGTGTGTGCATGTGTGTGTGCACGCGCGCATGTGGGCATGCACAGGTGTGTGTGTATACATACATATATATATATATTTAAAGCAAATATATGTGATTGTGCTTACTATAATTAAAGACTATTCATTTTTCTTAATGTCAATATTAAAAGATGTTTACTTTCTCAGCTAGTCTACCACAGACGTTAAGAAAAGGTTACAAATGCATAAACAGAAGACCGAAAGCAATTCAAATTACCTGTTACATTTAGCTTTCTGAAGTTTCTAAAGCAGATACAGAATTAAACCAATAACCCAGGGAAATAATTGTAGACACAAAAACAAAACTAGCTGACAACTTTGGTCTTGGAAATAATAAATTCCTTCAGAAAGGAACCTGCCCCAAACTGAACATCCCCCAAGATAAAGGGAGAAGCATACATGGGTAAATGTCTGATGCAAGTATTAAAAAGCCAGATAAGAGGAAAAAGTATCTTCAAGAGCATTTTTGAAAGAAACAGGGCTTCGTTCCTCAACAAAGATGTAAACCACTACAAGAGACATTCAGAAGGAAGTACGAATTTTAGCTACCACATTTTACACATGCAATTAATGTTAGTGTTCCAAAAACATGTGAAATAATCTTTTTGAACAACCTTCTTTTCCCTCTCCTGAATTCTGATCCTTGTGTAAGACCACTGACTTGAAGGGTTTGATTCCATTTTCTTACCGAGATATATTCTGTTGTGATTCTAATTCTCCTTATAGCATCTCTAAAGTCCTTTCCATTATCCATACCCAGTACTACAATGATTACCTGAGAAGTATATTCTGTATTTCCCGCTTTGAGTTCTTGAAATCTACTTTTCCATTTTCCAGATGATTTTCAGCTCTTTTGGACCTTTGCTTGTGCCTCACTTCTATCAAAAAGCAGTAGCTGGTCCCATCTGAGAAAACAACTCAGGACTCATAGCCTTCATTTATAGTCAGCCACATTTCCTATGCCCCATTTGGAACTGATTGAGAAGAAGCAACAGAATGTAATGCAATACACTAGTTCATGGTGAGGACTACAGACTGTTCCTTCCTGGTTACAAATCATTCCCATCTTCTGGGAAATGAAGGTGGAGCTCCTGGAGAGCAATAGGATAGAGAAAAGTCAAGCACTGGGCAGCGCGACTTGCATCCTTGTTTCCCTGAGTATTTGGACTATCTCAGCAGTGACCTCTCTACTCTTTGAGAGTGGCTCTTCTCTTCTGAATTTTTTTCTTCTTTTCTTTAAAAGTTTTTGGTGTGTGTTTGTAAGATTTGTATGCATGGGTGAGTGTGAATGTCCCTGAGCCATGGCACACTCAACTGTTATCCCTTTTCTTCTACTCACTTAAAGAGAGCATCAGCACACACAAAACGAGCTTGCCCAAGAGCTTCTACTGAGATTTCTACACCTGCCTCCTGTCTAACTGTAGAAGTACTGAAATTATTAACGTGTGCTACAGTTTCTGGCTTTATGTGGGTTCTGGGGATTCAAATCTATGTCCTCAATCCTGCATGGTAAGTAGTGCACACACTAAAGTATCTCTCCACCCTTCTTTCCTTTATGTAACTGGATAGAAAACACTCATAGAGTCTCAGTAATGGTACTTTGAAAGACTAATGGAAGAAATTTGGGGTACTTCCATGATTTTGATACTAGATTTTATACAACACCGTAACACATGGTGACGCTTATAAGAAGTTTATTTAACAGATTACAATGGGTATTCCAGCCAATTTTACTTAGAGAAAATGATAATAGTTTTGAAAGAAGCATAAGAAGCCTTTGTTAATTCACGTACACAGTACGGTCTGTGTAGTACCGGTCTCCTGAGATGGGCACCACTGCGACGTTATCAGGGCAGATACCTTTATCCTTAACAATGTCAACCATTATTCTAAATGTTAAAGTTTCTGGAAGAAATAAAAACAAAAGTCATCTCTCAGACACTCTATGGTTCTCTGGTTTTCCTGATATGACCAGTTAAATTCTTCCTGGGATAGAGTTTCCCCAAATCATTTGAAGTCACCCCCTTTTATCTAACCTCTCTCACGCTATACTATCTAGAGCTTTAGATCCCAGGAATGCTCCTCATGGGCATCCTTCCCACCTATCATGTTGCCCTTCCATGCTTCCAACTGGAAATTCTGCAGCTATGTTTACGTTTTTAATTTTTCCTCTTTAGCAAGTAGTTCTTTCTACTTACGAGTGACTTCAAAATTCCAGTATAAGGTGGTAGGATGATCATTGCAGATGCAGCGCGTTTGTATATAGTTGAAGCCACCATCAACCGGTGTATTACTTACAAGGTAAACTTTGACCTGGTCGGGAGAGAAAGTTCACTGTTAGTACAAAAAAGGGTAAATAGAAGGCAATACAAAAGAGGAAATAGCTGAGACATGGACTAGGAGGACAGACACCTTACATTCATTGTTGTATTATCATTCTACAGGCTAATTTTCCAAAGTTTTCTCTCTTCACACCATCATACTTAGCCCAGAAGTCTGAGTGCAAGATTCAGACAGTGCAAGTGAATCTACTAGGCAAGAAGATTCATTCTGCTGTGCCTGTCTCCTGAGGGAAGGCTTGCACCTTGGTACCAGCTAAAGTTCTTGGAAGTGACTCATGTGAACTTTTACTATGTGACCCCCACTGAACAGCAGTCCCGTTGTTTAAGTATTGATTCCAGAATGAGGCTTTGTGAGAATGATGGCCAGGTCCCTGCCTCGGCAAATTCTAACTCTGTCACAATTGAATTATTCTCTCACTCTCACCAATTTCAACTGCAAGAATAAAAGTTACTCGCTCTGCCCAGGTTTGGAAATTATTTGATAAGTAAATTTTTGGAGGACAATTTCTTTGCTTTTGAAACCTGAGAGTGCCTGTTAACTTAAGTATGACATAATAATATCTGTGTTAATATATTATACTATATATTATATATTATATAATATTATTTATGTAATACATACATACAGATATGCATGCGCTTGCTAACACACACACACACACACTCTCTCTCTCTCTCTCTCTCTCTTTCTCTCCTGTTTCTAGCATTTAACTTAAGAGTTTTGTTCTAGGGTTATGGCTACCCAGATGGACTTGTGAATAGAATTCAGTGATTACAAAAACGAATGAGAAAATAATGCACTTAAATGAAATTCAACCCTTCATCTATACTGACACTAAATAATGCAATGCAGTAAATCAGAAGTATATATGATTTTTTACTGCAAACTGCATGAAAGCATTTCATAACAAGTTTCAGATTCATTCGCCTTGAAATCTTACCTGCACTCATCTTTACCTTGAATATATGGTCAGTATTAGGGCAGTGGTATGATTAGGGCCAAGGATATATCCCATATGTATATTTCTGATGTTTGCTCCCATATCTAGCAACTTTACATGAATAATTATTATTCAGAAGGGCAAGAGGAAAATAGTGTCTTAATGGAGAAGAACCAGATCACTCATATTCTCTTCTTACCCCTGCTCTAAACTATGGTTGCAGGATGTTCATACGAGAACAAGTCCTATCAGAATCCACTGATGCTCAGGGGACCCTGGAATAAGCACTATAAATTTTCCATGAGCTCTTTGTCTTCTTCCACCTATTTCTAGCTTAGATAATTTTCATTCTCTTTCCCAATCTTTCTCTTCCTAGACTCTTGTGGACCAGAGTTTCTTCTTTGTGAAATGGGAATCATCATCTGCTCCAAGTTCTCCACACTGTTGAGAAATTCACACAACAGAACACATATGGAGATATTAAGTGTACCATGCAGTATTAGCAGGAGATTAAGTCATTATATTCCTAACTCGTGTCAGATTTTGCCTTGAATTTACTATCCATCTCTCTACTTACCACCAGACATTCTTTATATTGTGTTTGAAGAGTAAGTGACATATCAACCTCCTGATTTTCGTCAGGTGTACTTGGAACATTTAGTTGAAATAAAAGTGGCTGTGGAACAGCTCTGGGGAGAAAAAAATAGGGCACAGAGAGGTCAGAGACCTTATTATGGGAGAAAGCACTATTCTATCATGGAGCAAGGGGGGATAAAGTAAAGGAAGGACTGCTATAGCTTGAATCAATTCCTAAGCAGCAGAATTCCTTGAAATTTTTGTGTGTTTGTTTGAATATTTTCTTTTGTTTAACTCAGCAACAGACATATTGTTTAAAATGGAGCATCCCTTTTCCCAGTTACAAATGACAAATGTTATAAAAGGAGATTATCTACTATCTCATGCTATTTCTTAACACTCTCTAGCAGTTGTGCTCATACTGTGTGTCAGGTGACCCTTTCACAGGGGTCACCTAAAATCACAGAAAAAATACCTGCATAGATTTACATTATTATTCATAACAGTAGAAAAAGAAAGTAGCAGTGAGATTATTTTATGATTACAACTCACCAAAACATGAACTGTTCAAGAATCACTGCACTACAGTGTGCTCACTCCTTGTCCCTCGCTGGAGCAATAGAGTCAAGTCATCCTTAGAACAAACTTCATACCCACAGAATCATGTAAACAACCCTGTGCTGGAGGATTATATAGATCTTCCTTGAATATCTTATCCTTATGATTGCTAGATAGGACCTAGGCATTGTTGACCTATTTAGTAAAACAGAGCAGTTGGAATTGTGAACGCACCACAATTGGGGGAAAGGGCCCCTAATTGATAAAGCAAAATATAAAGCAAAGAATAAGTCTTCCTCTTTACAATGCCTTTTTGGGCCAAGGGGATCAATCTTCTTCCTAAGGAACCTGGCTAATATCCTTTGGTGCTATGTGTGGTAGAAAAAGATTCTTAGAGAGCATCATTCATACATTTTCCTAGGGCTGAACATGTTAGATTTCAAGAGTAGCACAATCTTTTCTATGATTCAGTTCCTATGAAAGATATATGAAGATCAATGAAAATTCTGGTTTTTTGGAAGCCTTTAGGATGGTACATATAGCAATTAACCATGCCAGTGTTTTCCTGAGGCTAGGGATTCCATACTGGGGAGATATTTAATAATAAGTACAGAAGAGTTATGGGCCAACTGGGATGGCCAAAGCACTTAATTCTAAGGCTTATTTCAACATGAACATCCTCTGGTCCAGAAAGAACACCATCTACACTAGAACATGCAGGAATTCTCAGCATGCCTATGTCAGCTCTTTAAAACCTTGTGATTTCTTCTAGGAAATGACATTTGACCAAGCTTCCCAGACCAAAAGACAGCATCATAATCCTGCTGTGAGTATAGAGATCTCTAGTTTGCTTCAACTGGTTTCATTTGCCCTGTGGCTACATTTCTTACTTTGATTAACTTCTTCACATTTTCAGCTTTATTAAAACATGTACTCTCAGTATGGTGGCCTCTGGGTCCTAGGGTGACTGTTAATATAGGTCCTCATCTTTACCTAGAGTTTTTTTTTTTTTTTTTTTTTATTAACTTGAGTACTTCTTATATACATTTCAAGTGTTATACCTTTCCCGGTTTCCGGCAAACATCCCCCTAAACCCTCCCCCTCCCCTCTTTATGGGTGTTCCCCTCCCCCCCCTCCCCCCATTGCCGCCCTCCCCCCAACAGTCTAGTTCACTGGGGGTTCAGTCTTAGCAGGACCCAGGGCTTCCCCTTCCACTGGTGCTCTTACTAGGATATTCATTGCTACCTATGAGGTCAGAGTCCAGGGTCAGTCCATGTATAGTCTTTAGGTAGTGGCTTAGTCCCTGGAAGCTCTGGTTGCTTGGCATTGTTGTACATATGGGGTCTCGAGCCCCCTTTAAGCTCTTCCAGTTCTTTCTCTGATTCCTTCAACGGAGGTCCTATTCTCAGTTCAGTTTACCTAGAGTTTTATTGTGAGAATGACATCTACGATGACTATTTTATTAATTCAACCACAGACTATGCATCAGTGATAAAGGCTGTCATTCTCAGAGACTCCTGCAAATGACATTTGAAGCTGTTGCTAGAACTAAGAGACCGCTTTACCTTTATAAAGTACACTGAGAAAGATATGAACTACGGATGAGAGAGAGAGTGAGAGTCATTGTTTGTGTATACCTTATCATATACATTGGAGGCTTAACTGTATAGGCAAGCATATCCATCCTGTGGAAATGTGAAAGCAGTAGATGGAGGATACTAAAGGAATAGAACTTGACATATGATCCATGAGAAATATCAAGGACAAAGTGCTTTGCTACCTAAAAATCAACCTCAAACTGTATATAGGTTCCCAGGCAAGAAGGGATCCTCTCTATGCTTTTCCAGCAGGAAAAAAGAGAGAAGGGTTTTACTCACCCATTATCCTGGCCTTCATTGATCCCCAGTTGCAGACAGAGGACCAAGAAGAAGGTGGCAGCAGTGGATGTGAATGAGAGACCTTGCATGGTGAAGAAATCAGGACACCAGAGCAGTAGGATCCTTGCTGCTCAGCACAGGTTTTATATACAGATCACAGAAGCAGAAAAGCTGGCAGGTAGGTTCATGAAATGAATCACCTAATCACTTTCCTTACTCATGATCTTTCCTTACTAGGGAGAAGTTTGTTATTTCTATGAAAAAAAAGTCATTCAATTAAATTGTTAGAATATGTGTGATTGTTCTTCCTTATTTTCTTAGTGTCAAAGACCTTCTTTAAAGGTCCTTTCTTGGCTAACAGACATGTTTTTCTTCTGTGTCATTTACCTCTGTTCCTGTTCCTTACCTTAAATTATTTCTTGCTTGGTCTTGGCAGACAGTAGGTATTCTGAATGACAGGTCCCAAGCTACAGATGTACAACACACTCATTGATGATATTGCTATTAATTCAAAGAGAAATGCCACTAAAAACTATATTAGAGGGCTGATATTATCAGCCATTGTTACCCAAAAGCCATTTCCAATCACATTTCTAAGAACTAAGAAAGGACTGGGCTCTCTGGATGATGGAGCAGTGTGACTATAGTACCTTATAACAGGGTGATGTTTATGACTGTTAAGCCTTTCTTACTTCAGGAGTAATAGTAAGTTATCCAGATACTCAAAGTCTCTATAGTGAAATGTTGCTCTCATTGTCCAGAATTCATTCACATAGTTAAATGCCCCAAACAGATCGTTCAGCATTAAAAATTCAGTCATTTTCCACATTTGATTTGTGGTGTAAGGCATATAAGAAAATAATTATATTTCCCTCCACTGGACCACAATTCAAATTATATAATAGAGGCATTCCAGGAACATACATTTCTCTCCCATAGAACAATAGGGAAACTCATTTTTTCTTATATATCCCTACTATATTTAAAGCTTTAACATGAATGTTTTTATTTAAGATTTTTCCTTTTTTTAATATTGTATATATTTCTTTATTACATTCCAAATGTTACTCCCTTTCCAGGTTTCCTGTCCATAGGCTTCCTCCCCTCTCCCCCATAAGGGTGTTCCCCCATCCATCTCCCATTACCACCCCCTGACATTCTACTGCATTAGGGGGTGCAAGCATGGTAGGACTGAGGACTTCCCCTTCCACTGGTGCCCCAACAAGGCTATTCTCTGCTACATATGCACTTAGAACCCTGGGTAAGTCCATGTATAGTCTTTGGTTAGTGGTTTAGTCCCTGGGAGCTCTGGTTGGTTGGCATTGCTGTTCTTTTAGGGTTACAAGCCCCTTCAGCTCTTTCAATCCTTCCTCTAATTCTCCCAAAAGGGGTCCAGTTCTCAATTCAGTGGTTTGCTGCTAGAATTTACCTCTGTATTTGACATGCTTTGGTTGTGTCTCTCAGGAGAGATCTATATCGGTTGCTTTCAGCATGCACTTTTTAGCTTCATCAATCTTATCTAGTTTCTTATCCATATATATATATATTCCACATGTGGGGCAGGCTCTGAATGCCCATTCCTTCAGTTGCTGCTCTAAACTTTTCCTCCATATGCCCTTCTATGGATATTTTTGTTCCCCCTTTAAGAAGGAGTTGAAGCATCCACATTTTGATCATCCTTCTTCTTGAGCTTCCTGTGGTCTGTGGATTGCATCTTGGGTAATTCAAACATTTGAGCTAATATCCACTTATCAGTGAGTACATACCATGTGTGTTTTCTGTGATTGAGATATTTAACTCAGGATGATATTTTCTAAGTTAATTCCATTTGCCTATGAATTTCATGAAGTCATTGTTTTTGACTGCTAAGCAGTACTCCATTGTGTAGATATACCACCTTTTCTGTATCCATTCTTCTGTTGAAGGGCATCTGGGTTCTTTCAGCTTCTGGCTATTATAAATAAGGCTGCGATGAACATAGTGGAGCACGTGTCTTTTTTATATGTTGGGGCATCTTTTGGATATATGCCCAGGAGAGGTATAGCTGGATCCTCAGGTAGTTAAATGTCCAATTTTCTGAGGAAACTCCAGACTGATTTCCAGAGTGGTTTTACCAGTCTGCAATCCCACCAACAATGGAGGAGTGTTCCTCTTTCTCCACATCCTCACCAGCATCTGCTGTCACCTGAGTTTTTTTGATCTTAGCCATTCTCACTGGTGTGAGGTGAAATCTCAGGGTTGTTTTGATTTGCATTTCCCTTATGACTAAAGATGTTGAACATTTCTTTAGGTGTTTCTCAGCCATTCGGCATTCCTCAGCTATGAATTCTTTGTTTAGCTCTGAACCCCATTTTTTAATAGGGTTATTTGTCTCCCTGAGGTCTAACTTCTTGAGTTCTTTGTATATTTTGGATATAAGGCCTCTATCTGTTGTAGGATTGGTAAAGATCTTTTCCCAATCTGTTGGCTGTCGTTTTGTCCTAATGACAGTGTCCTTTGCCTTTCAAAGAACTTTGCAGTTTTATGAGGTCCCATTGTTGATTCTTGTTTTAACAAGAATTCACAGCTGAGGAATTGGCAGAAATTGTGTTTTGGAAATGCTCAAAAACAACCCTGAGATTTCACCTCACACCAGTGAGAATGGCTAAGATCCCCAAACTCAGGTGACAGCAAATGTGTTAGAGGGGATTGTCTCCAGATCACTTTTTTTTCCTAGAAAATTCAGTTGAACTGCCTGAGTTTTATATCTTGAGGTCCTTGATGCCCAACATAAAAAAAAGACACTCCCCATTTCATGTCATTTATGATAAAAGAACCAGATGCCCTTCAACAGAATGGATTTGCATTCTTCACAATGGAATATTACTTGACCTCCAGCTGAAATTGTAGGCAAATGGTTGAACACCATTTGAGCTTAATCACAGAAAGACATACATTTTTCATTGGATGGTTTTTAGAACAAATGAAACTCAAGACGGATGATCAAAATGTGAATGCTCCTTTTGAGAGACAAGCCAGAATTAGGCGTATGCCAGCAGGAAAGCATGAACTGAGAACAGGACCCTGTTGAAGGAATCAGAGAAAGAACTGGAAGAGCTTGAAGGAGCTCGAGACCCCATATGTACAGCAATGCCAACCAACCAGAGCTTCCAGGGACTAAGCCACTACCCAAAGACTATACATGGACTGACCCTGGACTCTGACCTTAGCAATGAATATCCTAGTAAGAGCACCAGTGGAAGGGGAAGCCCTGGGTCCTGCTAAGACTGAACCCTAGTGAACTAGACTGTTGGGGAGAGGGCAGCAATGGGGAGGGTTGGGGGAACACCCATAAGGAAGGGGGAGGGGGGGGGATGTTTGCCCGGAAACCGGAAAGGGAATAACACTTTCGAAATGTATATAAGAAATACTCAAGTTAATAAAAAAAAAAAAAAAGTACTATCTTTTTTCCATTGGATGGTTTTAGCTCCTTTGTCAAAGATCAAGTGACCATAGGTGTGTGGGTTCATTTCCGGGTCTTCAATTCTATTCCACTGATCTTTCTGCCTTTCTCTGTACCAATACCATACAGTTTTTATGATTATTACTCTTTAATACTGCTTGAGGTCGGGGTGGTGATTCCCCCAGAAGTTCTTTTATTGTTGAGTATAGTTTTTGCTATCCTGGGCTTTTTGTTATTCCGAATGAATTTGCAAATTGCTCCTTCTCTCTTTATAAAGAATTGAGTAGGAATTTTGATGGGGTTAAGATACTTTTTATCTGTGGATGACAAGCGCCCACGAAGATTATAAGAGGTATGAATTCTAAAGTCATCAATCTAAGTCTTACCTATGTATTTTGCTACAGTGTGAGGTGGGAAAGTAAATCTAGCTGTATGCTCACACTGGATGAATTTTTAAATTCCTCTCCTGCTTCTTTATTCTTGTGCTAATCTCTTTCTCTTACATTGCACATCAATAACTTTTTGTTGCTTGTAGTTATAACCACATTTTTTCTTCTATGTCTCAAGAATGATGTCTCCATTCTCCCTTGTCTTGGACTCAGTGTGACTCTTTCATAAATACTTTTTAAATTTTTAATGCTCTGTTCTTATTTACTTCAATAATCTGTACTAAAGGGCCATCATATTAGCTTATATTACCCAAGGAAGTGGGAAAAAACCTAAACCATGTTCACATAGAAAATCCAGAAATGCCTTTTTCTGGCCTATAACTACCCCTCCAAGGGACATCTCTGTACTCTAGTGTGCATTAGTACTACTTTTAATTAAGTATGGCTCAACAAGGACAGATGTACATGAATTCAGATACATAATAAGTAAAATGATCATTCTATAAACCAATAGAGACAAGTGGTACCGATAACACTTCAAAATATGTAACAAAAAGTAATGAACATAGTAACATTGACTGGTCCAATTGTTTTCTGAGTCACTTTGACTAAACAAAGTACCAAGAAATATAAATGTTGCATTGAAGTCATTTAAAACAACAATGTGAAAAACATAATCAGCCAAATTTCAGTCAGATTGCCTTCTATAATGTAGATAAAGAAAAGAGTGGCCCTCAAAGATAGTTACAGAGCAGGGAATGCATGAGAATAGAGCAAGTGCAATAATATTATGAAATTCTATTTTCATCCTGTTTTACAAATGGAAAACTGAAGCACAGCGAAAACAAATTTCCAGCACAGCTTATCACTCAGCAGCCAAAGAAACCAAATTTTTGGATCATGTTTTGTGCAATCTGACAAAATTTACTTACAATATTAAGCAGACAGGAAATGACAAATATTATATAGAAAGGACATTGAATGAGGCACCAGTAAGTAAGAAGCCTGGAGTTTTCACATTAACTCAGAGTAAAATATACATTCTGAATGATGTCAGGTGTTCAACTCAAGAAGTCTGAACCTAACGCTAAGTGTTGACTAACTCCTTGCCTGCTCACAACCATAAGCTTCAGTGATGATAATTTGAAAAACTGGGATTTTATTATGTCCTTATATTTGACTATCCTGCTCTTGATGAAGCCACATACATGCATACATACATACATACATACATACATACATACATACACACAAATACATGCACACATACATGCATAATTTTATTACTTTTAAAATTGTTTCTTTCTTTGCTTTTTTCCTCTTCCTCCCTGAGTATTTTCATGCACATATAGTATAATGTGCATGTGATGGTTAGAGGATAACTTGTGGGTGCAAACCTGTTCTCAGATCTTCAGGTTTGGTACCAGGATTCTTTACCCATAGAGTTGTCTCACCAGTCTTTTCAGTAATATATAAATTGAAAAAGGATAATTGGGTTTGCTAATGCCTGCTTATAACCCTACAATTTAGGAAGGAAAGGCCAGAGAGGGAGTAGTTCAGGTCCTCCTCAACTATGTAGTGAGTTCCTTTCTATATAATATTTGAGTTGTAGGCTCAATCTCAAAAACAAATAAGTATATAAAGTTTAGAACAGGAAACAAACACAAGTTTTAATAGCCTGTTGGTATCACTGAGCCAAAATTAAAAAAAAGAAAATAGAAAAGATTATATTGAAGCCTCTATAAAAGTAAATCTGTCCTGGGCACTTAAGCTCATGACTATTTCCTCATAACTACTGAGATTTTGAAGCTTATAGGACTCAGATTGCATGTAGGGTGAAGGGAAATACATACCATGGTAAGTTATTTTTCATAATGAGAATGATGAATGTGTGTGTGTGTGTATGTGTGTGTGTGTGTGTGTGTGTGTCTGTGCGCGCACGCATAGGTGCATACACTAATATGCACACAACAACGTTCTAGCTGCTTTCATGGATTAATCCTCAGCTTGTAGCGACTTCATACAATGAAAGTTCATTTGCAGCTTCCATAAAATCTTATAAAAGTTACCCCAGCTCTTAGGAACACTCATTAGTCCTGTTTCTAAGGTCACTCTGGACATTCAAATCTTTATTAAAAGGAGACTGAGGGAATGGAGGATAAAAGGGGGTGTGTTATTTACTCTTTTTTTGTCCCTGTGGCAAAATACTTGGTAAAGTTAACTTAAGGAAGTAAAGGTTGATTTTGGCTGACAGTTGGAGGGCACAGTGGGAAGGCGTGGTGACAGGAGTGTTAGGCAGCTCTTCTATGACGTCTATGTTCAGGAACAGAGATGAATTTTGGTGCTTATCTCATGCTCTCATTTTCATTCAGTGTTACACCAAGCCCATGGAATACTTTCAGGGTGGGCATCCTCACCTTATAAACCCAACCTAGAAAAACTCTCTCAATCAAGTCTAGAAGTTTGTCTCCTAAGTGACTCTTGATCCTGCCAAATTCATAGTTAATAGTAGTCATTGCAGAGGGTAATTTTATAGTCAAGAATCCAAGGTGACATGCCATTCACCTTGTTTGTCCCATGGACTTTATGACAACCTTGAAGTGTGAGGCTATGAATGTCTTTGGGGAAGCTTCTATGTCATTGCATGAGTAAAACATTCACATCTTCATTTTAAGAGACAACACAAAATGTCTAACCAATATTTTATATTGTCAACCTTTTACCCTTGGTGTTTAACTCATTCTTCTCCGCTATGTCTGCATTTATGCACATATTTGTATGCCTGTGTAAAATAGAAACATATAGGTACCCAGTGTCTTCTTCAGTTGATCTCTCCTTTATTTTTTGAGATAGTGTCTCTCACTAAATTTTGAGCTCACTGACTTGGCTATGCTAGCTGACCAGAGTGATCCATCTCTGAATCACAAGTACAAAATAGCATTCAGCTTTTACATTGTCTGCTGGGCAGACAAGCTTAGGTCTTTTTGATTATATTGACTACTTCATGAGATATCTCTTCAGCCCCCTCCATCTTTACGATCTTTGGTTTTTTTCCTTCTGATTTATAGTGACTTTATAATAAGTTTACTTTTGGGAGAGACGGCTCAGTGCTTAAAACACTAACTGTTCTTCGAGAGGTCCTGAGTTCAAAACCCAGCAACCACATGGTGGCTCACAACTATCTGTAATGAGATCTGATGACCTCTTCTGGTGTGTCTGTAGACAGCTGTAGTGTACTTATATATAATAAATGAATAAGTCTTAAAAAAGAGTTTACTTTTAATTTTGTGATTACTAGTAGTACTTATTGTTTTAATTTCTTTTTGGTATATTGTATATTACATTTTATGAATAATCTTGCCTATTGAAACAGGTCTTTATATTACTAATCCCTATTTCTTCTTTTGTTTCCTTTTGATATTTTCTCTTCATGAACACAGTTCTTAATTTAATGATTACCTTAATTTACTCTGTTCTTTATCATTAGTATTTTATACATTGAGTTTCACTGTATCAATTATATATTCCTTTAACAACTATAATTTTGTAATAATTATTATGATCACTGATACAGAATACAGTAATCCCTTCATGCTATTTTATTTAACATTCTTTTATTTTATGTTTATTCTTGATTTTCTTTATACCATATATTTTTTTAGAGTTTTTAAAATTCTGCAACAACAAAAAAGCTAACTCTATTGGTATCACACTGACTTTGTTGAAAGCTTAATGCTCTTCTAAATGAGGCTACCTAGCCCTTCATGTTTCATCTCTTCTGTTTTCAATATTCCAAAAAGTGCCATGTTGAGTGTTGATAGAAAACTGCCATCAGACAGTAAGTCATATGATGCCTTAGCTAGAGTTCTAAAATTCTAAAGATTTAAGAAAGGGTTGTGTGAAAGTCCCAGGGCAACCCAAAGAAATTGCTTTTCTTCTACTGTGTGGGTTCTAAGGACTGAAGTAAGATTCTTGGGTGATGTCAACTTTTGTATGCTGAGCCATTTCACTCGTAAGAACTGTTTTATATGTCCAACAGTACAGTTTAGATATCAAATGTCTTCTAAAGGCTGACATGTTTAGGGCTTGAACTCTGCATTGAACTTGATCTCACATGTACAGTTGCCATCGCTATTTCAATCTTAAACAATGATGCTAAAAGTTGCCTTCCAATCCTATGATATACTACTTGGATTTTCAACCTCCAAAACTACCAGACAGAAAATATTTCCCTGTATAAAGTTAATTGTATTTGGGTGCTTTGTTATATTAATAAAAGCATGTGCATTTTGGTACATTTTATTTTTGGGGAGACAGAATTATTTCTGCTACATTGTGTCATATAGGTTCCTAAAAATCAGTGCAGTATAAGAAAATTTCATAATAAAGCTCATATGCCTCACAAGGAGTAGGTTTCTATATGAGTTTTCAAGCCTACTGGTTTATAGAGTAACTAAAACAGTAAGCCTAAGAAATAAAATGTCTTGAATGAAGGTATCATGCATGGATAGACAATAGTGTTGCCAGTAGTCATAGGCTTTTAAACCAAACTCCACATGAGTTGTTTAACAATCACTCCTCAGAGGTTTATATAGCAAAACCCATTATTGTCATTGTTCTTGGTTTCCTACTAGAACTGGAAGTTAAGACTGCACTGCTGAACACATCACACACTTTAGACACAGGCCATGGAGAAATAAAACCATAAATGAACTGAACACGTTCTCCCTTCTGGCTAGTGTTCATAGTGTTTGACGGTCCTATGCATGCAAGCTATTGTGGGAGAATTCATCAACAGTCTTATCTGACAGTGGCCCCTGCATTCTACAGTGCAGAAAGACCTACTAGGGAAGTATGACTACTGATACCACAGTGGTATAGCTATACTGGAGGTTACCAATCTCTTTCTGACTGGATCTATAGCCAAGTTTATAGGATAGAATGCATGCCAGGTACTGTAAATCTGTTCAAAATCTTATGGATGGTGAGGCTGCAGACCCTACAGAGAGATCTACTACTGATGTTTTAGTAAGTGAGCATGTAATTTAATCTGCCTTATAAATATTTTGGTTTATATTCATAAATTAGTACTGCTTTCAACCTTGGTCAAAAAAGCTTCTTTTCTCAATGGGCCATAGTAGAGACTCATAAATAGGCAATGTGAGATGACTTTGTGACTGTTGTAAAACAAACAAACAAACAAACAAACACCCTATACAGGACATCTGTGCCTTCTTTCTAAGGTCTAGGAAACATGATGGATAGATGTTGGAGAGACTGTAAGAGCAAGAAGATAGGAAACAGTTCCTTGGAATACTGTCTTCTGGACAGGATATATAGAACCATTGCAGCAATGAATATATAGTAGCTGTGACCATTTGCACAAGAGCTGAATATACACAAGAAGACATGTAAAAAGAAGAGGGCTGGTTGAGAATAAGATCAGGGTCAGCAGGAGTGTGAGTGTAGACAAAATGGGGTATTGGGAGGCATGAAGTCAATGACACTCAATTGTATGGATGTAGGAAATTGTTGAAAATAAAAGTAATAACATAATAGAAGAAAACCCTACATCGCTTATGAACAAAATGGGATTAAATGCTTAGTCTTAAAAAACATTTTAGTAGAATGTTATATATCTTAGGTGGTAAAAATCTAACTTCTGAAATCGATATGCTGCTTTATCTTGTGAAAAACATAAGGTATGCTTGAGGCATCAGATATAAAATGGTGGGGCTTGCGAATTAATATGAAGTGGTTGGAGGGCCATGGTCTGAAATCAGAAAGCTTGAAATACTCAATGTGGATCTGGGTGACTCATTTTCTTAGGGTGGCTACAAATTTTCTTTAAAAGCTTTTTATACTTGGGTATACTTTTGGGGGCTTTGTTTTGTTGGTTTTTTGTTTTTCTTTCTGTTTTTATTAAAAATTTTGATGAAGACATGTATTAAAACCTCTTTTAGTTTGAACTAGATTATATATTTGGAAACTAACCCACTTTCCTCCATGAGAAAGTACAAAGGACTCTAGATTATTACTTCTTTTTGTGAGGATTGCTTCCAGGTCACCGTAAAAATCTTGGGAAAGGACACCAGGTGAGGTAAAAAGCTTATTATTCAGGGTCAGTTAAGAGCCTGATACTAAAAAATAGACAGGAATAATTACTACTTTGTTACATCTGACTTTGACATCCATTTGTGGCACTAGTTTTCCAAATAGAACCTGCAGATTCTGACCGCCTCTAACCCCAGCTTCACTTGGCCGTGCTGCCAGATGTGAACACAAATCATCTGCTTTAGAGGATGGTCTTATCCAGCATCACCAGGAGGGGAGCCCCTTGGTCATGTGGAGGCTTGATGACCCAGAGTAGGGCAATGCTAGGGCACTGAGGCAAGAGGGGGTTGGTAGGAGAACTCCCTCATGGAAGCAGGGGCGAGGGGGCGGGGATATGGGGTTTGCAGAGGGGAAACCAGGAAGGGAGATAGCATTTCAAATGTAAATAAATAAAATAACCAGCAAAAAGAAGAAAAAAAAGCATCTGCTTTACCGACCAGTACCACTGGCTTTCAAAGAAATAGATATTCATATTATTGGCTGGTATGCATTGGTAAAAATACTATCCTACTGCCTAATACTTAAAAGAGAACATCACAATAGATTCTTCAGCACTCGGCTAAAGCTGTCCTGTGTGTGGATTTAACTGTAATCTGACATCCTGTAGTAATTTTTTTCTTGAATAAAACCACCACAGAAAACTAACGCTTATTACATAACATATTTGGTCCTGTTTATTTTATAAACTTAACTTACAATCTCAAAGGATTTAGAGGTTTTAATAAAAAAAAAATCTCAAGAATACAATTAAGTTTAAGTAGTCCCCAGGGATTCGAATAAACCAAACTCTTTCCTAACTGTAAGGGAACACCTTGCCTTGGACTTAAAGTTTCTCTCCAAGGCACTGCCAAGGGAGATATAATGATGCTAGTTTCATGAGGACTGACGTGTAGGTTAAAGTGTTTCCAATATTATTTAGTGGCAACTGACACAGCCTTTGTACTAACCATCTTGACAAAATGTTGTGTGTTTGTGTGTGTTTTTGTTGTTTTTATTTTGTTTTGGTTTTGAGTTTTTATTTTTTTTTTTTTTTTTTTGTTTTGGGTTTTTTCTTTGTTCTTGGTGGTTGTATGGGTTACTTGCATACTGATTTAATAGAAAGCTAATGCCTTTTGTAAAATCAACAAGTGAACAAACAAACAAGGTTTGTTTTCTAGGTTCAGGAGTTTCAATTCAGTACTCTCATCTTTTATAAAAACACCAGAAAGAAATTACTTTATTTTAAAAATCCGATGACATTATTAAAAAAAAGTCACAGACCCTAGGGAACTGAGAACTGCCACACCTAAATGTAAGCCCTGGTTTCAGTGCTTCCTCATTTTATAAAGCATCTCTATCAAGAAAGTGCTCACCTTTCTGCTGGGACAGACTGCTAGCTGGTCTGCTCCCTGGAAGAGGCTATATCTTCAGACATACCAGAAGATCTGCTACACTCAGCATTTGGTGAGAGCCATCCCCCAAGTCTCCCAGCTGGGGGCCCATGGATCGGGGACCCACCACTTCCCTCAAACCCCACCTGATGAATACCAATCCCCTTCTGTCTGTTCCTTTTCTGTTGGGACAGACTGCTAGGCAAGTCTGCTCCCAGCAAGAAGCCATATCCTCAGACATACAGAGGACCCAGTGCACTCAGAACATTTGACATCATCTCCTGAAGCATACCAAAAGAACCACTTTGCTCAAAACATTTGATACCACATACTAAGACATCCCAGGAGATCTGCTGTACCCAGGGCATCTGGCACTACAACTGGAGACATCCCAGGAGATCCACTGCACCAAGGACACCACAGCTTAAAGGCATCCCAGGAGTTCCTCTGTACACAGGGCAACAGGGCAATTGACACCATAGTCTGAAGACCTCTGAGGGGCTCTGAAGCATTCAGGGCCACTGACCCAAAAGACTGAAAACCTCTCTGGAATGTGGCTGCACACAAGGAAACAGAAATTATAGTCCATTGATCTCCTGTCCCCTCTACCCCAGAGAACAGCTTCTCACAGGACAACAGGGTGACTGATCCTCTGAAGACCCAACAGTCTGAAGGCCTCCCAGGAGATCTACTGCAGTCAGGGCAACAAATCAGCAGCTTCTATGCCTCTCTGAATACCCTCCAGTTGGAAGGCCCCACAGGAGGTCTGCTACAGCCAGGGCCACAGGACTAACAGGAGACCTACTGCAACCCAGAGACAAAAAAGGCAGACCCTAGACAGAGTGACCCAGACCAGCAAACACTAGCAACAACCACATGGTTATAGACAAGCACAAGACCATAAGCAACAGAAGTTAATAAACATGGGCATCATCAGATCCCAATTCTCCCACCACAGCAAGCCCCTGCATACACCAACATACCTGAAAATCAGGAAGCTGACCTAAAATTCTATCTCATGAAGATAATAGAGTCCTGTAAGGAGGATATAAATTACTCAATGAAATAAATACAGGAAAGCACAGTAAGCAGGTAGAGGCCCTTAAAAGGGAAACAAATTAATCCCTTAAAGAAATATAGGAAAACATAATCAAACAGGTGAAAGAATTGCATAAGCGGTCCCAGACCACTAAGTGGAAGTAGAAACAATAAAGAAAACACAAATGGAGGCAAACCAGGACATAAGAAACCTAGGAAAGAGGTCAGGAATTATAGATGTAAGTATCACCAACAGAATACAGGAGATAGGAGACAGAATCTCAGTTCCAGAAGGTATGGTAGAAGAGATTGACAGGTGATGAAAGAAAATTCAAAACATATAAACTCCTAACACAAAACATCCAGGAAATTCAGGACACAATGAAAAGACCAAATCTAAGAATAATTGGAGTAGAGGAAAATGAAGATTCCCAGCTCAAAGGACCTGAATATGCATTCAACAAAATCACAGAAAAAAACTTTCCTAACCTAAAGAAAGAGATGGCCATAATGATACAAGAAGCCTACAGAACACCAAAAAATGGGACCAGAAGAGAAAATCTTTTTGTCACATAATAATCAAAACACTAAATGCACAGAACAAAGAAATTTTAAAAGAAGCAAGGGGAAAAGGCTAAGTAACATACAGAGGCAGATCTATCAGAATTATACCAGACTTCTCAACAGAGACTATGAAAACTAGAAGATCCTGGTCAGAGGTCATGCAGGCTTGAAGAGAACACAGCAGGTTACTATACCCAGCAGAACTCTCAATGAACATAGATGGAGAAACCAAAATATTGTAGGAAAAAAACAAATTCAAAATATTGTAGGAAAAAAAAACAAATTCAAACTGTATCTATCTACCAATCTAGCCCCACAGAGGATCCTAGAAGGAAAACTCCAATACTAGGAAGTTACCTCTACCAAAGAAAAGACAAGATATTAAGCATCTCACAACAAAGCCAAAAGGAGAGACCACAAGCACATAAAGTTACCTACAAAAGCAAATATAACAGGAACCAACAATCATCCATCTTTAATATCTCTCAATATTCATGGACTCAACTCAGTTATAAAAAGACATAAGCTAACAGACTCGATACGCAAACAGGTCCAGCATTTTTCTGCATACAAGAAACTCACCTCATTAACAAAGACAGACATTATATCAGAGTAAAAGGCTGGAAAAAGGTCTTTCAAGCAAATGGTCCCAAGAAACAAACTTGAATTACCATCCTAATATCCATTAAAATAGATTTTCAATCAGAAATTATCAAGTGTGATGAGGAAGGACAATTCATATTCATCAAAGGGAAAATCCACCAAGAGAAAATCTCAATTCTGAACATCTATGCTCCAAATGCAAGGACATCCACATACATAAAACAAACTTTAGTAAAGCTCAAAACACACATTGAAACCCACACAATAATAGTGGGAGACTTCAACACCCCACGCTCACCAATGGACAGGTCATTGAAACAGCAACTAAACAAAGACACAGTGAAACTAATAGAGGTTATGAATCAAATGGAATTAATAGATATCTACAGAACATTTCACCCTAAAACAAAATAATACACCTTCTGTTCAGCACCTCATGGTACCTTCTCCAAAATCGACCATATAATTGGTCACACACACAAAAAAAGCTCAACTGATACAAGAAGATTGAAATAATCCTGTGCATCCTGTCAGGCTGTCATGACCTAAAGCTGGTCTATGATAATAGAAAAAGCAACAGAAAACCCACATACATGTGGAAACTGAATAACTCTCTACTCAATGATAATTTGGACGAAATAAAGAAAGAAAGAAAAATTCTCCTGGAATTTAATGAAAATGTTAACGCATCATACCCAAACCTATGAGACACAATGAAAGCAGTGCTAAGATGAAAATTCATAGCACTAAGTATACTGGTAAAGAAATGGAAGAGATCTTATGCTAACAACTTAACAGCACACCTGAGATTTCTAAAACGGAAAGAAGCAAAATCAAACAAGAAGAGTACAAGGCAGGAAATAGTCAAACTCAGGGCTGAAATCAACCAAATAAAGACAAAGAGAACTATACAAAGAAACAGCAAAACCAAAAGCTGGTTCTTTGATAGAATCAACAAGAACAATAAGCTCCTAGCCAAACTAGCTAAAGGACCGAGAGGCAGTATCCAAATTAAAAAATTCAGAAATGAAGAGGGAGATATAATAACAGAAACAGAGGAAATTAAAAAAATCATTAGATCTTACCACAAAAGCCTATACTAAACAAAACTAGAAAATCTAGATGAAATTGATGGTTTTTTTTTTTTTAGATAGATATCACCTACCAAAGTTAAATAAAGAACAGGTAAACTTTGTAAAAAGGCCCATATCCCATAGGAAATAGAAGTCATTAAAAAAACCTCTCAACCAAAACAAAGTCCAGGGTTAGATGGATTTAGTTCAGAATTCTGCCAGACCTTCAAAGAAGACCTGATACCAATATTCCTCAAACTATTCCATAATATAGAAAAATGGGATCTCATAAAAGTGCAAATGTTGTATAAGGCAAAGAACACTGTCGTTAGGACAAAATGGCAACCGACAGATTGGGAAAAGATCTTTACCAATCCTACAACAGATAGAGGGTTTATATCCAAAATATACAAAGAACTCAAGAAGTTAGACTGCAGGGAGACAAATAGCATATTAAAAATGGGTTCAGAGCTTAAACAAAGACCCACAGCTGAGGAATGCTGAATGGCTGAGAAAACACCTAAAAAATGTTTAGTCATAAATGAATTTCAAAACAACCAGATTTCCCTCACACCAGTGAGAATGGCTAAGATAAAAACTCCAGGTGACAGCAAATGCTGTAGGATGTGGAGAAAGAAGGAACACTCCTCCATTGTTGGTGGGATTTCAGACTGGTCAAACATTCTGGAAATCAGTCTAGGAGGTTCCTCAGAAAATTGGACATTGAACTGCCTGAGGATCCAGCTTGGGGCTCTCTTGACATATACCCAAAAGATGCATATAAAAGACACATGCTCCCACTATGTTCTTAGCAGCCTTATTTTAATAGCCAGAAGCTGGAAAGAACCCAGATGCCCTTCAACAGAGGAATGGATACAGAAAATGTGGTACATCTACCCAATGGAATATTACTCAGCTATTAAAAACAATGACTTTATGAAATTCGTAGGCAAATGGTTGGAACTGGAAAATATCATCCTGAGTGAGCTAACCCAATCACAGAGAAACACACATGGTATGCACTCATTGATAAGTGGCTATTAGCCCAAATGCTTGAATTACCCTAGATGCCTAGAACACATGAAACTCAAGACGGATGATCAAAATGTGAATGCTTCACCCCTTCTTTAAAAGGGGGAACAAGAATACCCTTGGCAGGGAATAGAGAATGGCAAAGATTAAAACAGAGACAGAAGGAACACCCATTCAGAGCCTGCCCCACATGTGGCCCATACATATACAGCCACCCAATTAGACAAGTGGATGAAGCAAAGAAGTGCAGGCCGACAGGAACCGGATGTAGATCTCTCCTGAGAGACATACCCAGAATACCGCTAATACATAGGTGAATGCCATCATTAAACCACTCAACTGAGAACGGGACCCGCATTGACAGAATCTTAGAAAGGACTGAAAAAGAGCTTGAAGGCTCCGAGACCCCATATGAACAACAATGCCAAATCAACCAGAGCTTCCAGGGACTAAGCCACTACCTCTTCAAGACTATACATGGACTGACCCTGTCTCCAACCTCATAGGTTTTTTTGAATAGCCTAGTAAGAGTTCCAGTGGAAGGGGAAGCCCTTGGTCCTAAGACTGAACCCCAGTGAACTAGTTTTGGGAGGGCAGCAAGGGGGAGGATGGGGAGGAACACCCATAAAGAAGGGGAGGAGGAGGGGATGTTTGCCCGAAACCGGAAAGGAATAACCTCAAATGTATATAAGAAATTTTAATAAAAAAAAAAAAAAAAAAAAAAGAAAAAAAAAAATCCTGCCGATATATGAGCATGGGAGACCTTTCCATCTTCTGAGATCTTCTTCAGTTTCTTTCTTCAGAGGCTTGAAGTTCTTATCATACAGATCTTTCACTTGCTTGGTAAAAGTCACACTGAGTTATTTTTTATTATTTGAGACTATAATGAAGGGTGTTGTTTCCCTAATTTCTTTCTCGGCTTGTTTCTCTTTTGTGTAGAGGAAGGCTACTGATTTATTTGAGTTAATTTTATACCCAGCCACTTTGCTGAAGTTGTTTATCAGCTTTAGTAGTTCTCTGGAGGAACTTTTGGGATCACTTAAATATACTATCATATCATCTGCAAATAGTGATTTTTGACTTTTTCTTTTCCAATCTGTATCCCTTTGATCTCCTTTTGTTGTCTGATTGCTCTGGCTAGATCTTCAAGAACTATATTGAATCAGTAGGGAGAGAGTGGGCAGCCTTGTCCAGTCCCTGATTTTAGTGGGATTGCTTCAAGTTTCTCTCCATTTAGTTTAATGTTAGCCACTGGTTTGCTGTATATGGCTTTTACTATGTTTAGGTATGGTCCTTGAATTCCTATTCTTTCCAGGACTTTTATCATGAAGGGGTGTTGAATTTAGTCAAATGCTTTCTCAGCATCTAATGAAATGATCATGTGGTTTTGTTCTTTCAGTTTGTTTATATAGTGGATCACGTTGATGGTTTCAGATATTAAACCATCCTGGATTTGGGAAAGATACTTGATCATGTTTTTGATGTGCTCTTAGTTTGGTTTGAATATTTTTTATTAACTTGATATTTCTTATTTATAGTTTCAGTGTTATTCCCTTTCCCGGTTTATACAACATCCCCTAGCCCCTCCCCTCCCTTTGGGTGTTCCCTCCCATCTGTCTGCCCTCCCCCAACAATCATGTTCACTGGGGGTTCAGTCTGGACCCAGGGCTTCCTGGTAACAAGTCTGGTGATCTTACTAGGATATTCCATTAGATATTATATCAGTTACTTAGTCCTTGATCTTGGCTTATATCCCCCTTCAAGTTTCCACTGCTGGTCCTGGTTTAGGTTTAACAATTTCATTGAGCTTTTTGTACCATTTGGTCTGAAGTTCTCTTTGTTGGGTGTTTTGACTAATTATGGCTTCATGGAAGGAGCCTCCAACTGTTTTTAATTTTGTGGAATAGTTTGATTAGTAGTGGTATGAAGTTTTACAGAAGGTCTGATTTTATGAACCTTCTGGACCTGGGCTCCCCTTTTTATTGGAGACCTTTTTTAATGACTGTTTTCAAAACTTCGGAGTTACAGGGTTGTTTTAAATGGTTTATCTGTTCCTGGTTTAACTTTGAGTTGGTATCTGTCTAGGAAATTGTCCATTCCTGCAGATTTTCAAGTTTTGTTGAATATAGGCTTTTGTAGTAAGATCTGATGATTTTTTTGAATTTCCTCTGAATCTGTAGTTATGTCTCCCATTTCATTTCTGATTTTGTTAGTTTAGACACACTCTCTGTGTCCTCTCATTAGTCTGCCGAAGGGTTTATCTTGTTGATTTTCTCAAAGAACCAACTTTTGGTTCTGTTGATTCTTTGTAAAGTCCTTTTGTTTCTACTTGAGCTCTGAGTTGATTATTCCTGTCTTCTATCCCTCTTTGTATTTGTCCTTTTTGTTCTAGAGTTTTAGAAGCTGCTGATATATGTTCTCTCCCTGTTTCTTTCTTCAGGCACTCAGAGCTATGAGTTTTCCTCTTAGCACAGCTTTCATTGTCCCACAAGTTTGGTATTTGTACCTTCAATTTCATTAAATTCTAAAAAGTCTTTAATTTCTTTCTTTATTTCTTCCTTGACTAGGCTATCATTGAGTAGAGCATTGTTCAATTTCCATGTATATGTGGGCGTTCTTCCCTTACTGTTATTGAAGAACAGCTTTAGCCAGTGGTGGTCTGATAGGATGCATGGGATTATTTCTATCTTTCTGTATCTATTGAGGTCTGTTTTATGACCAACTATATGGTCAATTTTGGAGAAAGTACCATGAAGTGGTGAGAAGAAGGTATAACTTTTTCTTTTAGGATAGAATGTTCTATAAATATCTGTTAAGTCCATTTGGTTCATGACTTCTCAGAGTCTGTCTATGTCTCTGTTTAATCTGTTTCCATGGTCTGTCCTTTGATGAGAGTGGGGTGTTGAAATCTCCTACTATTATTGTGTGAGGTGCAATGTGCGCTTTGAGCTTTAGTAAGGTTTCTTTTATTTATGTAGGTACCCTTGTATTTGGCGCATAGATATTTAGAATTGAGAGTTCATCTTGGTGGATTTTTCCTTTGATGAATATGAAGTGTTCTTTCTTATCTTTTTTGATGACTTTTGGTTGAAAATCGATTTTATTTGATATTAGAATGGCTACTCCAGCTTGCTTCTTCAGACCATTTTCTTGGAAAGTTGTTTTCCAGCCTTTCACTCTGAGGTAGTTTCTGTCTTTGTCTCTGAGGTGTGTTTCCTGTAGGCAGCAGAATGTAGGGTCCTCATTGTGTATGCAGTTTGTTAATCCATGTTCTTTTTTTTAGCCGTGATGTTGAGAACATTGGAATAGTGATTCTTGCTTCCCTGTTATATATTCATGTGTTGGATGTGGGATTATGTTTGTGTGCTTTTCTTCTCTTTGTTTTGTTTACTGATGATTTTTCTTGCTTTTTCTAGGGTGCAGTGTCCTTAGTTGGGCTTTACCATTTATTATCCTTTGTAGGCAGGATTTGTGAAAGATATTGTGTAAATTTGGTTTTGTCATGGAATATCTTGGTTTCTCCATCTATGTTAATTGGGTTTTGCTGGAACAAGTAACCTGGTCTGGGTGGGGTCTGTATGATATCTTTCTGAGCTTTCCAGTTTCTGGTGAGGGCGTGATTCTGACAGTTCTGCCTTTATATGTTATGACCTTTTTCCTTACTGCTTTTCATAATTCTTTCTTTGTTTGTGCATTTGTTGGACCCATGTGACCAGGGGTTTCTTTTCTGGTCTAATCTATTTAGCTGTAGGCCCCTCTTGTGGGGCATCTCTTTCTTTTGGGTTAAAGAAGTTTTCTTCTATGATTTTGTTGAAGATATTTACTGGTCCTTTGAGTTGGGAGTCTTCACTCTCTTCTATACCTATTATCCTTAGGTTTGATCTTCTTATTTTGTCCAGGATTCCTGTATGTTTTGGACCAGTAGCTTTGTCTGTCTTACATTATCTTTGACTGTTGTGTTGATGATTTCTTTGGAATCTTCTGCTCCAGAGATTCTCTCTTCTATCTCTTGTATTCTGTTGGTGATGCTTGTATCTGTAACTCCTTTCTCTTCCTTTGGTTTTCTATATCCAGGGTTGTTTCCCTTTGTGCTCTCTTTATTGCTTCTATTTCCATTTTCAATTCCTTCAGCTGTTTGATTGTGTTTTCCTGTAATTCTTTTAGGGATTTTTTTTGTTTCCTCTCTAAGGGCTTCTAATTGTTTACTTGTGTTTTTTCACATTTCTCTTAGGGAGTTCTTTATGTCTTTCTTAAAGTCTCCATCATCATGATCAAATGTGATTTAAATCTAGATCTTGCTTTTTTGTGTTTGGATATTCAGTGTTTTGGGTGGGAGGTGGGCTCTGATGATTGCCATGTGGTTTCTGTTGTTGGTTTCCTGCGCTTGACACTCACCATCATGTTGTCTCTGGTGTTACCCTGCTCTGCTATTTCTGACAGTGGCTAGAGTGTCCTGTAGGCCTGTGTGTCTGGAATGCTGAAGACCTGTTTCCTGATTTCTTTCCAGTTATAGGAACAAATTGCGTCATAGGTCCCTGTCTACTGGTTTCAGCTGTTCCTGTGGGGCGTGTGTCCTGAGTCCTGGGCAGGTCACTTGGAGCAGAAAAATTGGTCTTACCTGTGGTCCTGGCTGAAGTTGCTCCTGGGGGCTGCTTTTTGAGCTCTCCATGAGGGGCAGCAACCAGGAGGGGCAGTTCACTTGGAGTAGAAATTTGGTCCCTGTGGTCCCATCCTTCTGGGGCCCCATGAGGGCAGGTCCCAGATTTCCAGGGTTCCAGTGCACCAGGTCCCAGATGGTGTTAGGTGTTCCTGGAGTCAGAAATGTGGGCAGAGTGTAGTCTCTTCTGGCTTCCCTGGCGTGTCTGCCCCTCTGAAGGTTTAGCTCTCCCTCCCATGGGACTTTGGTGCAGGGAGCTGTTGACCAGGTCCCTTCAGGTCTGGGCAGTGTCTGGACTGCAGGGAACAAAACAATTCTTAACAATAAAAGAACAGCTGAGGGAATTACCATTCCTGACCTCAAGCTCTACTACAGAGCAATAGTGATTAAAAAACTGCATGATATTGGTACAGAGACAGACAGGTTGATCAATGGAATAGAATTGAAGACCCATAAATAAAACCACAGACTTACACACACTTGATCTTCGACAAGGGATCCAAAAATATACAATGGATAAAAGAAAGCATCTTCAATAAATGGTGCTGGTATAACTGGCTGTCTGTATGTAGAAAGATGAAAATAGAACCATATTTGTCATCATGCACAAAGCTCAAGTCCAAGTAGACCAAGGACCTCAACATTAAATCAGATACACTGAATCTAATAGAAGAGAAAGAGGAATAGAGCTTTGAACTCATTGGCATATGCAGAAATTTCCTAAACAAAACTTCAATGGCTCATGCTCTAAGATCAAGAATTCATAAATGAAACCTCATGAAACTGGAAAGCTTCTGTAAGACAAAGGACATAGTCAATAAGGCAAATCAGCATCCTACACAATGGTAAAAGATCTTCACTAACCACACATCTGATAGATGGCTAATATCCACAATATATAAAGAAGTCAAGAAGCTTACCACCAAAAAAAACAAATAACCCAATCAAAAAATGAGGTGTAGAACTAAACTGTGAATTCACAAAAGAGGAATCTTGAATGACTGGGAAGCACCTAAAGAAATGTTCAAAGTTCTTAGTTATCAGAAAAATGCAAATCAAAATGACCCTGAGATTCCACCTTACACCAGTTAGAATGGCTAAGATCAAAATCTCAGGTGACAACACATGCTGAAGATGTGGAGAAAGAGGAACACTCCTCCATTGCTGGTGGGATTGCAAACTGGTGCAACCACTATAGAAATCAATTTGGAGATTCCTCAGAAAATTGGAAATAGACCTACCTAAAGATCCAAAAATACTACTCTTGGGAGTATACCCCAAAATGCCGCACCATGCCACAGGAGCACATACACCACTAAGTTCATAGGGGCCATATTTACAATAGCCAGAAGATGGAAAGAACCCAGAAGTCCCATGACAGAAGAAAGGATACAGAAAATGTGGTTAATTTACACATTGGAATACTACTCAGTTATTAAGAATGAGGACATAAGAACATCCTGAGATTTGCAGGCAAATATGGATGGAACTAGAAAATGTCATCCTGAGTAAGGTAACTCAGATCCAAAAGGACATGCATGTTATGTTCTCACTAATAAGTGGATATTAGCCCAAAAAAGTACAGAATACCCAAGGTACAGTCCACAGAACTCAAAAAGATCAACTAGCTTAAGGGCTCAAGTGAGGATGCCTCAGTTCCACTTGGAAGGGAGAAGAAAGCAACCACAGGAGGGAGGGAGGTAGGGAGGGAGGAAGGGAGGTAGAGGGAAGAAAAGGAGATGGGGGTGTGGAAGAAAAGAACATGATTTGGTATTGGGTGGGAGAAAAGGACTGAAGCCCTGAGGGCCAGCAGAAAGAATGAAAACAGGTGACCTCAGTAGGAAGGAGGTTGGGAGGATCCTCTAGAATGTACCTGAGACCTGGGAAGTGTGAAACTCTCAGTGGTTGGGGTGGGTTGGGGCAGGGGTTTAGATGAAAGGTTCTTCAGTGTGGAGAAGGAACTTAGTGAATCCACCTCCAGGAGAAAGACAGGGCATCAAGTGAGTGATGGGGTTGCTGTCTCACAGTTAAAGCTTTGACCCATAATCCTTCCTGTGTGAAAGAAATGCAGAGATGGATTGAGAAGAGCCTGAGGAAAAGAAGGTCCAGTGACAGGTCCAAAGTAGGTTCCAGCTCTATGGGAGGCCCCAAGACCTGACACCATTACTGAAGCTATGGGGTGTTCACAAAAAGGGACCTATCATTACTGCTGCTCTCCAAAAGACCCAACAAGCAGCTGGAAGAGGCAGAGGCAGATATGTACACCCAACCAAAGAACAGAAACTGCTGACCCCTCTGGTTGAATTAGGGAAAAGCTGGAAGAAGCTAAGGAGGAGGGTAACCATGTGATCTCTCAGACACCGGGTCACCAACTAGGCAGCATACACCAGCTGGGATGAGTTCTCCAACACATATACAGCAGAGGACTTCCAGGACTGGCTTCAGTCAGAGAAGATGCACCTAATCCTTAAGAGACTGGAAACCCAAAGAAGTTTAGAGATCTGGTGGAATGGATGGGGACATCCTTGTGGAGATTGGGTGGGACAGTGCTGGGGCCAGGGACGAGGTATGGGATGTGGAACCCTTGGGAGGTTGCCAGGAGGGGAATAAAATCTGGAGTGTAAAAATAAATAAATGAATAAATAAATACCTAAATAAATAAATGGAAGGAAGGAAGGAAGAAAGAAAGAAAGAAAGAAAGAAAGGAAGGAAGGAAGAAAGAAGGAAAGCGAGCTCATCCTCCCCTTCCCACCACAATTTTTGATGCTTTTTTATGATTAAACTCTGGTTACAAAAACAAAAAACCAAACCAAAACAAAAAACACAGCTGCTGGATGCCCATAAACTTTTATGGAACCAAACCAAGCTTTCTGTTGTTTTCTCCTACTCTCTTTCTAAAGAGTCAACACTGATCACTGCATTTGAAATAATCATGACCTCGAGTCAAGATCCTGCATTTAAAAATGAAAACAATAAAATGTATTTATGTGGATATCATATTTTTATATATGTTGAAAAACACACACAAAGAATAGTGAACAGATTTTATATTTCAAACAAGACCATGTGTGCTAAAGGCATCATTTGCAGAGGATGTCCTTGGACTGGCCTTCATCCAGTGCTGGACTAGCAGGCACTTTCTGCTAAACATAGAAGTTTCAGGATAACAAAAGACATATCTTGCTTTCTACCTCCAAGGGCTAGATGTCATTATCATAGTTAGCTAGAAAAAGCTACAGATGAAATTTCACCAGATGAAGTAGAAACAGCACCCAGGTAGCTGCATGTAGACAAGATGGCAGGACATGAATAGGTGAGCTAAAGACTGGAAGGACTCTTGCCAAAATAAAATATGATCATTTTCTTTTTTCCCATTAATTTATTTATTTTCCTTATATTCCAACTGCAGCTTCCCCTCCTTCATTTTCTCCCAGTCCCTCCCTCTCACTTCCCCTCCCTTCACTCAACTGGTAACCCCCTTTCTCCTCAGAGAAGTGGAATCCTCCCATGGATATCAACGCCTTGGCATATCAAGTTGCAATAGAACTAGGTTCATCTTCTTCTGTTGAGATTTGACAAGACAGTCCAGTTAGGGAAAAGGGAGCCAAAAGCAGACAAAAGAGTCAGAGATAGCCCCTGCTCCTGCTGTTAGGGGTCCAGAGGAAGATCCAACTGCATAGCTGTTACGTAGGTCCTAGGTCCCATGCATGCTTCCTTCTTGGTGGTTTAGTTTCTGTGAGAACCTATGGGCCCAGGTTAGTTGATTCTGTAGGTTTTCTTGTATCCTTGACTTCTCTAACTCCTTCAATCAGTCATCCATATCTTCCACAATGTTTGACTGTAGATCTCTGCATCTGTTTCCATGAGCTGCTGAGTGAAGCCTCTCAGATGCTGACTCCTGTCTGTAAGTATAGCAGAATATTGTCAACATGTCAGGGATGGACTCTTTCTCATGAATTGGTCTCAGTTGGGCCACTAAGTGATTGGTCATTCCCTCAGATTTTGCTGCATCTCTATCTCTGCACGTCTTACAGACAAGCCAACTGTGGATCTAAGGTTTTGTGGCTGGGTTGGTGTCCCCATCCCTCTATTTGAAGTTTTGCCTTATTTATAGAAATTAGCTGTTAATTGTTCGATATCCACTGTTGCTAGAAGCCTTAGCAAGGGTCACCCTAATATATTCCTGAGAGTTTCTAGCTCATCCAAGAGTTGTGCACTACCACTACTACTAATTCCAGTTCTTTCAGTTGTTCTCCCTCTATCCTCTCCACAATTGATCCGTCCCATTCCACTCCCACCCCTTCTTTCACCCCATTCTTTCCCCCCATCCACATCTAATGTCTATTTTATTTTCCCTTCTCCTCAGTAAGATTCAAATATCCTCCATAGAGCCCTTTTTGTTAATTAGCTTCTTGGGGTCTATGGATTTTAGCATGACGGCCATTTTCTTAAAGACCAGATTATAATTCTTTTCATCTTTGTAGACTAGACCCAAATTCAGTCAGCTTTCATGTTAGAATCTATAATTCAGTTGAGTGTTCAGGACTACAAAAGTCATCTTTTGACTTTCTGTGAAAGTATGCACAGATATTCCTCCTGGAGCTGGGACTAATGGTAACTGGGCTTGGTGATGTCTTTCCAGTTTGTCTTCTGTAACTGGGTGTCTGGAATAATGGACTTTGTGGAGATGAGTTCTTGGCCTTCTGATTGGCTTTCATACATAGCCAACAGACAGTTCTCATTTTCTGGGAATCTGTCATCATTTAAGAACCATCTCTACAAAGTTTCAAAGGAAGATGAAGCATTCTACAGCCTTCATTGGAATAAAGACTGACAGGAAAAGAAGATACTTGTGCCAGCACTTTCAGTCTTAATAAGTTTGGTAGGACCCATAGAATTCTTTCTAAGACCTTCCTGGTTGCTGGAAAGGTAGCACGGATGCAAATGAAGACTATCTGCTTGGACATCAAATTCAGTGACACAATTGCAAACCTTCACATATCTGTCTCACACTCTCCAGACAACTTAAGTTGCCTCTGAACTCTATGTTGAGATTCAGAGCAAGCATCTGCTAGTGATGACTTCTGGCTCACAGGAATCATCTTATCGATAAAATCTTTGTCTCACAAGCAGATAGAGTGACTGGTGGTGATGAGGAAGCTATTCAGATCACCTAGCTTCTAAGCAACTGAAAGTTGAGAGCAGCTTGGGAGACACAGGAAAGATGAAGCCTCTTCTACTTACTTGAGACCAGGTCTTAGCAGGAGTGGTTTTGACTGAAAATGTGGGAGTATTTGAAGGAAGAGGGAGATCTCCAGCATAGCTTGGAGTACATGCTGCTGTTAATGGAGTAAAAATAGACCAATGGCTCTTGACTCTGGGAGCTTTGGCAGAAGTATTCTGGCTACTCAGTACCATTATGAACTGGCTTTCCTTTTTTTTTTTTCTTGAGAGGTCCAACCCACTGTGGAATGTTTATTGTCTCATGGTTTCTTATCTAGGCCTCTGGTCAAGGGCCATTTTTATTGTGTATTATCACCAGAGCAGGTAGCAATCTTGGTTAAGCCCAATGGACAGCAGTATACAGAAGTGACCTCTTGAGAACCCGGGAGCACAGAAGGAAGACACAAAGACATGGAAACCTGCATGTAGATCTGTCAGTGTATTGAATGCCCTGGAACTGGAGTTATAAACAGTTGTAAGCCTCCATATGGACGCTGGAAATTGAATCCCAGTCTTCTTGAATACCAGCCAGTGCTCTTAAGTGCTGAGCCATGTCTCCCACCCCTGACCATTTTTCTTTTTTTGTTTTTGTATTTGTTTTTGTTTTTACTAACTTTTAAATGAGTGTTCTTGGAGGTTTATAATGGAGACTGATTCATTTTAAAATGTCACTGTTATAAAATGATTTTATTTGAAATTTGAAAGTTAAGAAATTGTAATGAGGTTGTGATCCTTGAACTAATAATACTAAGAGGATCTGCTTTGTTAGGATTTGATACTTTTCATTTAAGATCTTCCAATGAAACTACTATGCTTCTCTTCTTTTGACCCTGAATGACACCTTGAATTAGGACTGAATGTGTTTGGGATGCTGAAGGAGTATATGATTACAAATAAAAATTTTTAATTACATAAAATAAAAGCATTAAAATAAATCTTAATAAGACAATTCAGTGAACTGATAAAGTTGGTAGATATTTGAGGCACACAATTATTTCTGTGTAAATTTGGTCCATGGGGTAGTTTCTATTTTGCAATGTGTTTCTTTCTAATGAAACTGTCTGTAAATAAGTGTGCCTTAATACAAGTAATATTGTAAAGATTGAGCAGGTTGTAGTTATATATTTAGTACTACACATAACCATATAACAAAAATTAATGGAAAAATAGAGCATGACTTTGAAAAGGAGCAAGAAGTAATATATAAGAGGGTTTAAAGGAAAGAAAGCAGGAAATGGTATACCTCAAAAATTAAAGAAATGATTATAAAAAATAAGATGTAAGGTTTGTACAGTGGACAAACCACCAATAAATTAATAGTATTGTAACAACTTTCAGGTTTTTTTTAAGTGCTAACACAGAGTTGACCATAGCTTGGAAGGGAACTAACTGATCCCAACATAGCCAATATTCTTTGGAGCAGTTACTTCAATTTATCTATTGCCAACGAAATCTCCAATTTTCACCTAGCAACCATTGAATTTCAAGTCAAGCTAAGTCCCATTGTCATCAACTATCTACTTTGACAGTCTGGTTTTTTGTTTATTGTTCATTTGTTTTATTGCCACTTATCTACTTTATGCAGAAGTAGCAGAGTAATCAAAGATATGTCTTGAGGAAGTAACAGTAAAAAGGTAATTTCACCTTCTTCCACAAACATGCTGTAACAGTAGACAAGAGGATATCTTTGTACATCTCAAGATTCCAGAGTGATGATGGAACGTCTTCTGGGCCAGTGTAAAAGTGGTTGGTAACTGAATTCTGAATAATAGAAGTACAACATTGGGAAACATAGTGACAGCATAGTTTTTGCAATAAGTGGGGTCTTCCAACCTACCAGGCACAAGTCCCTGTGAGCTACTGACCTAAAAGCATCTGGGTCTCTGTTGAAATGTTCTTTAAAATTATGGTTTAAAAATGAGATGCCCCTGCTCCAACTAATGTGTGTAAACACATTGACACTGTTTCGGATAATGGTAGAACCTTTGAAAGGTTGTTCTTCTGGAGGCAGTGAGTCATTGAGGATGAGTGTTGAGAGTTATAGCCTTGTCCCACTCCTAACCTCTCTGTTTCCTGGTCACTACAAATGGCAAAGCCACTCCTGCAAACTCCTGCTACTGACATATTTTCTCCTCCATTAGGAATTATATCCTCTTAACTATGAGCCAAAATAAATTCTAGCTTAAGTTGATCTGTCAGATATTTGTTCACAGTGATGAGAAAAATACTTTGAGTTAAGGAGGCCAAGTATAGGTTTGCCAGTATCTACATATGTTCTCACTCAAACCCTGTGTTGCAGTAGCAGTTCATGGGGCTCTGCTTGAGTGTTCCTCAGACTGGAATATCAGAATAGGTGCATGCATATCGGTCAATGGAAATATCTGACTTAAGGTATTCCTGGCAGCTGAGCATCAACTGTAGAGACCTTATATAATCTTGGATATTGCTTTGAGAACTTTCTACAACACAGATTCCAAATAGCATTACTATTCAGTCAGAGGAAATGGCCCTACATCTTGTTTGATCAGAGGATGTTGCAGAGCTCATCTTGCCTACAAAGCACTGACTATATTATGCCCAGTGGCCTGCCCTGTCTCTGAGGCATCTCAGGGCACTTGTAGTAACATATTGACATTAGAAAACTTAATAGCAATCTTTCCCTAACTGGAGATGCTCTCAGATAATGTATCCAGTACTCTAAGGCAGATTAAACAAGGAAGCTTAATTTTCTCTAAAGAATGTCTGTGAAAACCAAAATAGGTAGCTGCCATAAAATGCACAGACAACAATATGAAGAAACCAAATTCCAACGATAAGAACAATCCCGAATAGAATTCAGCAAATTTCAAGAAAATATATATAAAAAAATTAAATGTTGTCTGGAAAATAAAACGCCAAGATCAAAGTAAAAATTATGACAAAGAGAAACAAAAACAATAGTGGCCCAAGACATAAAGGACATAGTTACTGAGGCATGAACTTCAACTTAAAGTTTCAATAGCAGATTTGGTCATGCAAAAAATACCATTAAACACAAACACAAGGCACCTGCATTATTACTGAAAGGAAACAGATAAAAAATAAGAAGGCTTATGAGAATCCTCCAGACACCACCTAGAGACCAGAGTTTTATTCAGTTGGCAGTTCATTGCAAAATAGAGAAGGGAAACAGAAAATACATTTAAGGAAGGAATGGTTTAAGTTTTCCCTAACTTAGTGAATGATAATAATAGATACAGGAAACTGAGAAGTCTTTCACCCAAACTCAACCAAAAGAGAAATTTAACACATATTGTGATGAACCATAAAAATATCAAAATAAAGAATTTAGAAAACAACAAGTTTTAAAAAGTCAGATATGTAATAGCTTTCAGTAGACTTATCAGAAAGCTGTAGTCTAAGAGAAGGGAATTATAGATATAAATTTCTGAAGGAAATGAAATGAAACACCTGCAAACTAAAAGTGTGTGTTTACCTGGAAAAATAGTCCTTTTGAAGTTAGGGAGACTTTGGTTGCTTTTACTTCCAACCCAAGAACTCCAGAGGCTCAGGCAGGAGGATTGCCAAGAGCTGGAAATCATCTTAAGCTACAAAGTAAGAACTGTCTAAAAACAAGAGGAAACATATGAAATGAATGAAGAAGTGAGGTTTTCACAAATAATAACTAGACATTTGTCCCCAGACATTTCTAAATGTGCTCTCTAAGCTGAGACCCAAAGATGCTAATGAATTAAGTAAAACACAGGAATTTAAAAAGTTAGTGCTATCAATAATACATAACCATATACGGCATACTCTTTGAGTGTGGTAAGGAAGGGAATTTTATCTTCAGTATGAGGATAAAAAGATAAAAAAATAAGACTAAATGTAGGCAAGTTACAAAAAGATATCAAGTTTAAATCAACATTATACCACAGAGTGACTGTAGTTTCTGTAAGTGACTTAAGTTGCAACACTGTTAAAATAGCTCAGCGAAGTACTAGATGTGGGAACTTGAGAAAGCATCCGGGACCCCCATTGAAGGAATCAGAGAAAGGACTGGAAGAGCTTGAAAGGACTCGAGACTCCATAAGAACAACAATGCCTAGCAACCAGAGCTTCCAGGGACTAAGCCACTACCTAAAGACTATACATGGACTGACCCTGGACTCTGACCTCATAGGTAGCAATGAATATCCTAGTAAGAGCACCAGTGGAAGGGAAGCCCTGGGTCCTGCTAAGACTGAACCCCAGTGAACGTGATTGTTGGGGGGGGGAGGGGGCAGCAATGGGGGAGGATGGGGAGGAAGACCATATAGAAGGGGGGAGGGGTTGGGGATGTTGGCCTGGAAACCAGAAGGGAATAACAATTGAAATGTAAATAAGAAACACTGAAATAAAAGTTATATATATAGTTATATATATATATATATAGTTTATATATATATAAAAAAGGAATCGGTTTTATTCTTCAGAAGATCTTGGTCTGGCTCCCAACATCCACAAGATGGTACACATACATAAATTCAGGTGGAATACTCATACACATAAAATAAAACAAATAAATCTACAAACAAAATTGTTAAATATTTTTTATTGAGCCCTCAGGGGACTCCAAAAGCAAAGGACTGTAGTATTTGTACCAAACAATAACAAAAAGTTTCAAATCATTCCATCACAGAAAAGCTGTCAGACAAGGGGATGATGTTATTGTAATCTTAAATTAGAAGAAATTTAAAGCAAGAAAAAAAAACCAAAAAGACAAAAAAAAATGATACAAAATGATAATAAATTTTGTGGTCTCGGCTGTTACTTAAAACCCAAGACCATAATTCATGCTCTTGTGGACTGTAAAGAGCAAGGAGCTACTTTGGCAGTGATAGTGATGACTGCAGATGTGCAGCTGAGAAAGAGGGACATGGAAGGCTTCTGTGCCAACCCCTATCCCCATCCTACTCCACTCTCCAAAAAAGTAACAACCTAAACAAGAAGTCAACAAAGAGAATGATTAAAAGTGTAATAAGGATGATGAAGTATAGCTCTCCACAGCTGACAACTTCTGGTAGGATTGTAGGAGGGGAAGGGCTCAGTTCTATTGAAGAGGAAGGCCACTTACTAACTCCTGAGTGTGTGTGAATAATACCATTTTGATGGGTGTTGTTCTTGTTACTGTATCACAAGTGCAGGGGACAGATATTAATGGATTGTGAGTAAGTGTTATGAAACTTCCAAAAAGTCAATTAAAATATTGTGTTAAATAACAAAAAAGAATGAATGAAAAAACATCTATGTGGACTTATTAAAAGTAACTTTACTATATTGTTTTAAAAGGATGCTGCTGTGTATTGGTGTAGTAAATATACTCATCTATCTGTAATTTCTACGTGTGTATTGTTATCTAGTCAAAGGATATAAAGTGATTGAATGGACTACAACAAAAATCTATGACCTGATTTTACACTGCTATAAAAATCTTAACTTACTAGTAAGAGACCAGAAAACTGGAAGTAGAGGGATGAGAAAGATACTGTAGATAAATGAAAACAAGAGAAGGGATAGCAAAACATGTAGGAAAACAGACCTTAAATTTTTTTTAAAAAATTAGAGAAGTCCATTTTTAAAAACAGAGACATAAAAGTATCTAGAAGCTATAGCAATTACAAATATGTGGGGCCAACATTGAAGCACCTACATATATAAAACAGCTTCTTTCTTGATATTGTATTGTTTATCCTGTATCTAGAGTACAATGGACTTCGAAAATATTTGTTTATAAATAAATAAAATAAATGAATGAATAATTAGCATTATAATGTGTATAATGATTTATCTCTTGAATAAGCAGCTTCCTAGTGATCTGAAGGGAGAAAATAGTGAAATGTAGTATCAGGATGCACAATACCCCAGTTTAAAAGACAGGTAAGTCATCCAATCAACATCAAGAAGAAAGCCGTAGATTTGCGTTATGTGGCACTCAAAAGGAAGCAAATCCACAAATCTAGGCAGCTGCTAATAACACAAAACAAAATGTTCCCTAGGTGTGATCATATGTTAGGACAGAAAACAATCCTTAAAATAATCCTATCATGTTAAGGTCAATTGTCAACTCTATGTGATCTTGAAAGAACGGCCTTTAGCAATGGGGGTCGTTTTGATTACATTAATTGTGATGTAATTCTGAGTTATATAAAAAGGGAAAAGTGATTTGAGTGCAACCATTCATTGCTCTCTTTTCTTTTTTTTCTTTCTTTTCTTTTTTTCTCTTTTCTATCTGTGAGTATGAAGTGACCAACTGCTTCTTGCCCCTGCTATCTTGTTTTCCCTGGCAGGATGGACTACAACCTAGAGCTTGGAATCCAAAATAAAACCATTCTCCCTCAAGTTGCTTTCAACTAGGTGTTTTGTCATAGCCACGGAAAAAGAAACTAAGATAGACACAAGAAGTTTAAATGATATCAAGTATCTTCTATAATCAGAGTAACATGAAACCAAAAGGTAACAGTCATAAAAAAAATGAGAAAATTCTCAAATGTGTGAACGCTTAAAAAGCTTTCTCCTAAATAACTAATGAGTCACACAAACAATACAGAAAGAACTAAAAAACTTGAAAACACAACACAGAAAATATCCAAAGCAACAAAAACAATCCTCAGAGGAAAATTCATATCTGTAAACACACACTACAAAAAGAAGAAAGACCTCAAGGTAAACAATCTTACAAGGATCTGGAAAATATAGTGAGCCCAAACTGAGGAAGAAAGAAATAACAAAGTCCATAAATAACAGAATGAACAAATAAAACCGAAATGTGAGTAAAAAAATAAATAAAAAGATTTAGTAAGATAATCACAGTTAAACACTTAGACTAATTAGAAAAAAGGAGGAAAAACATAAACTTAGGATTGGAAGGAGTATTCCAACTGAAAAGAAATCCAAAAGATCTTAAGAAACCACTTTAAACAATTATATAGCAATAAAGTTAACACTCCAAGAGAAATAGACTAATTAATAAATACATACAGTCTTCACCAACAATAAATGAGATCCAGTTAGTGACAAATTGTACAATTAAAGAGAAGCCAGGGACTGGATAACTTCAAATCTGAGTTCTCTTTTGTTGTTGTTGTTTTAGATTTATTTATTTATTTTATATATATGTGAGTACACTATTGCTGTTTTCAGACACACCAGAAGAGGGCATTGGACACCATTAAAAATGGTTGTGAGCCACCATGCAGTTGCTGGGGATTCAACTCAGGACCTCTGGAATAGAAGTAATTGCTCTTAAACACTGAGCTACATCTCTCCGGCCCCCAACACTCTGAAAAACCTGAAGTGGAAAGGATACTGCAAAATCATGTATCAAGCTAGAATTTCCCAAACACAAAGCCAGACAAGAACACTGAGCAGAGACAATATCTCTGATGCAAGCAAATGCAACAAATCACCATCAGGAGAGTTTCAAGGACACATCAGATACACTCAAACTGATAGAAGAAAAAGTGGGGAAGAGCCATGAACCCATGGGCACTGGGGTAAATTTCCTGAACAGAACACCAATGGCTTATGCTCTAAGATCAAGAATCGATGAATGGGACCTCATAAAACTGCAAAGTTTCTGTAAGGCAAAGGATACTGTCATTAGGACAAAATGGAAACCAACAGACTTGGAAAATATCTTTACCAATCCTACATCTGATAGAGGGCTAATTAATATCCAGTGTATACAAAGAACTCAAGAAGTTAGACTCCAGAGAGTCAAATAATCCTATTAAAAATGTGGTACAATTTAGTAACTCGGCATTGTAAATAAAATATGTAACATGCAAAAAAAAAAGTGGTACAGAGATAAACAAAGAATTCTCAGCTGAGGAATATCAAATGGCTGAGAAGTACTTAAAGAAATGTTCAACATCCTTAGTCATTAGGGAAATGCAAATCAAAACAACCCTGAGATTCCACCACACACCAGTCAGAATGGCTAAGATCAAAAATTCAGGTGACAGATGCTGGCAAGGATGTGGAGAAAGGGGAACACTCCTCCATTGTTGGTGGGATTGCAGACTGGTACAACCACTCTGGAAATCAGTCTGGAGGTTCCTCAGAAAATTGGACATTGAACTGCCTGAGGATCCAGCTATACCACTCCTGGGCATAAAACCAGATGATGTTCCCACATATAACAAGGACATATGTTCCACTATGTTCATAGCAATCTTATTTATATTAGCCAGAAGCTGAAAAGAACCCAGAGGTCCTTCAACAGAGGAATGGATACAGAAAATGTGGTATATCTACACAATGGAATAATACTCAGCTATCAAAAACAATGACTTCATGAAATTCATAGGCAAATGGATGGAACTAGAAAATATCATCCTGAGTGAGGTAACCCAATCACAAAAAATACAGGGTATACACTGATCAGTGGATATTAGCCCAAAACCTCGAGTTACCCAAGATAAAATCCACAAAGGCACATGAAACTCAAGAAGCAGGACAACCAAAGTGCAGATGCTTCACTCCTTCTTTGAAGGGGGAACAAAAATGCTCATAGGAGGAGATATGGAGACAAAGTTTGGAGCAGAGACTGAAGGAATGGCCATTCAGATCCTGCCCCATAAATCCAGTCCATATTTATATACTTACATACACATCTACCAAACCTAGACAATACTGATGAAGCCAAGAAGTACATACTGACAGGAGCCCAATGTGGCTGTCTCCTGAGAGACTCAGCTAGAGCATGACAAATACAGAGGTGAATGCTAGCAGCAAACCATTGAACTGAGAGCTGGATTCCTGTTGGAGGAATTAGAGAAAGGATTGAAGGAGCTGAGGGGTCTTGTAACCCCATAAGAACAACAATACCAACCAACCAGAGCTCCCAGGGACTAAATCACTACCCAGAGTACACATGGACAGACCTGTGGCTACATATGTAGCAGAGAATGGCCTTGCTGTGCACCAATGGGAGGAGAAGCCCTTGGTCCGGCCAAGACTGGACCCCCCAATGTAGAATAATGTCAGGGTGGGGAGGCAGGAAGGGCAGATGTTTGGGGAACACCCTCATAGAAGAATGGGGAAGAGGGATGGGATAGAGTGCTTATGGACAGGAAACTGGCAAAGGGGATGACATTTGAAATGTAAATAAAAAATATCCATTTTTTTTTAAAAAAAGGATACATTAAAAAACTGTTGCTGGGCTAAAAGTGTACTTATGATAATGTAGCAAGCATTGCAGCTCAACATAGTTTACCTTGAGTGTTTTATTAATATTAAGCTAAAGTTAGGTGGCATCATCCAAAACAATTCCAAGTGAGCATTAAACATATCAAGCAATCTTTTGAATGACTGCATCCAAACAATTCTTGGCAGCACTGGCTATTGGAGTTCATCTATTATTACCCTTATGATCACCTCCTGGCATTAAGAGAAAGAAGCATCTGCCTTGCCAGAAAAAAGTCAAAATTCAAATCTGAATTATAATTGCAGCTGCATGCTTATATATTTAATACCCTTATACAGTAACAAACATTCAGAAAAATCACCAAAGGGAATGGTTTATCTTATGATCATAATAGCCAGGATTCTGAATTAATGCAAGTGTCTATTGGCATGAAAATGATAGAATGAATTAAGTAAGACTCATAAAGGCTCAGACAGACTGAAGTGACAATCACATAGTGACAATCATATATGGGACTGATTTGGTATTCTCCATACAAGTTAATTTTTTTGTAGCTTGGTGTTTTTGTAGATTCCTAATGGGGGAGGAGGTGTGGGTTGTCTCTGACTCTTTTGCATTCTCTAGGGTGCTCTTTTCCTCTTACTGGGTTGCTTCATCTAGCCTTGATATAGGGGTATGTGCACAGTCTTATTGTAACTTGCTGTGCCTTTTTCGGTTGATATTCCTGGGAAGCCTGCTCTTTTCTGAAGGGAAATGAAGGAAGAGTGCATGAGGAAAGAAGAGGTTGAGGGAAAGATTGAGAGGAATGACGGCAGAGTAAACTATAGTCAGGATGTAATATATGAGAGAAAAAGAAAAAGGGGATGAGGAAAAGTAAGAAAGGAAGGAAGGGAGGGGGGAGAGAGAAAGGAATGGAGGTAGGAAGGAAGTAAAGAAGGAAGGACGTGGGAGAGAGGGAAGGAGGGAAGAGAAGGGGAGGGTATGGGAGAAGAGGAGAAGAAAGGAATGAGTAAAGAAGGAATTAGGGTATACATATGCAATATACTCTTTAGTCTTTAAAATAACTGAATTATTCTTTGTATCAATATGGATGAACTCAAGGAATACTGTAGAAAATGAAATTACATAGGCACACAAAGGCAAATGCCACAGAATCTTATATGTGGAAAAAGAATGACAGTTGCAAGAGGCTGGAGCTGGGGCAGAGGAAGTTGCTGGTCAAAGGGCACAACATTTTCACTTATATAGGAAGGAATAGCTTTCACTTCTATTGCATGACAGGGTGACTTTAGTGAACCATAAACAACAGTATATCTCAAAATAACTAAAAAAGGGTGAATTTTTGAATATTTTCCCACCTAAAACAATAAGCAAGATGGTAATTATGCCAATTTATATGACCAAATCATCCAAAATTATGTACATACATCAAGACATAATAAATGCATTTATGATTTTCCCATAAAACATAAGATAAAGAGGCCTTGAAATAAGGTAGGTTTTCACTTAAAGCCTGGATTGATCTTTGGTGGTATAATTTTGCTCTATTTTATGCGTTTTGAGACAGTGTCACATGTGGCAAAGGCTATCCTTGAACTCCTGCCCTCCTGCCTCCATATCCCAAGTCCTGGGAAATGGTCATGCATTGCCATGGGTGGCTCTATGCTCATTTCCTTTCACACTAAGCATTCCAAAATATTGCTCATCCTTAGTACTATATTTACCAGCAACGTGAAGGTTCATCCTAAAGATTTACCATAATTTCACAAAAGAAGTATATTTAATACCATTAATAATTAATGACACATCTCTGGAGACATCGTCTTGATTTTTGATTGCTGTGGGAGTGCCCATCCCAGACAAGGCAGTCCCACCCCTGGGCAGGTTTCCATAAGAAAACTATGCCCCTCCATGGCTTCTGTGTAAATTTCTCTCCCTAGGTTCCTGCTCTGGTTGAGTTCCTGCCTTGACTTCCCTAAGTGGTGGGCTGTCAACCTGTAAATGAAAGATGAAATAACCCATTTCCTCCCCAAGTTACTTTTGGTCATAGTATTTATTATAGCAAAGAAATAATAAGAGAGGTTCACAGAATGATTGGCTAAATCCAGGTACTGTTTGACATTGACATTTTAGGAGAGTTTAGGTCTGGGTCTATGCTTGAAAATTATTTTATCTAAGCCCACAGATTTAGAATGTAATACATCCCTCTCTGAACAGTGAACATTGAACAGTTAAATGTCGCATTTTAATGCAGTGTGATTTTAAATCTCCTTGACCTGTCCTTAGAATAATTATGGTTTCTGCTTAAATAATGCCCCTATTGTATTGGTGATGCAAAATTTAGCTGGAATTGATACAGCCTTGGTGTCACACCTTGTCAAACACACTGTGTCCTTTGACCAGCTTGTTTGTTCTTTCCTCTGTACAAGTATGTTTACATATGTCGTTTAGAAACATTCGATTTTCTCTTACATTTCATAACCTCCAAAGATACAGTTCTCAAAATCAGAATTACTGTAGATAACCTCTACGGGTGTATTTTATATCAGTTACTCTTCAGAAATTTTAGTGTTTCAAGCTGCTTGAGAAGACACAGTTTTTTGCATTAAGTTCTAAGGAGCTTGTTCATAGAAGAATCACACTTTAGAGTTACATTTTCTGTGGGGATGGGAATCAGGTAATAGAACCTGAAGCAAAAGGTTAAAGTATAAATAGATCCCAAGACTGAGCAGGAAGAAGCTTCACTGGCTTGGACTCAGAAGAAATAAAGTTTGGCCAACTTTGAAACCAGAGTACAAGCTTCAGAATATTGTATTTGGCTCATTGTAACCAAATCCAAATCAAAGAATACCAGGTGCTGTCCTTATAGGCTTAAACTCAGGAGTTCAATAAAGTGCAGTAGAAATTTGATGTTTTTACAAAGCTATACAGTAGATTATAATATGTTATCAAAAGTTTAAAGAATGTTGGTGAAAGTTTATAATTCTTATTTGTAAGCAGCCTTTTCTTGTTTGTCCTTTCCTTCCTTCCTTCCTTCCTTCCTCCCTTCCTTCCTTACATATTCCTTTCACTTCCCTCCATCCATCTGTCTGTCCGTCTGTCCGTCTGTCCATCCCTCCCTCCATACCTCCCTTCCTTTCTTTATTCTTTCCTTATTACTCAAGTTACTTACCATTCTATTTGAGGACAGTATAGGAGGCATATATTTCTTTTCTGCTGCTATTTTTACAAAGGTTCTTTTGTTTCAGCTGAAGCTCTTGGATCAATACTGAGTCTGAGCCTTGACCACTGGCTCTGTTGTAATGGCCACCACTATTTTTGCCAGGGTCTCCTCTTGACTTTCACCAGAGCTTGCATTGTTTACTCATTTATTCCGTTTCTCCAACCTCTAGAGTTATGTTTTTGAACTTCTTTTAATCTAATATCTCTACAGAGATAAACCAAAAATGTAGATATTCACTATTTCCTGCAATTTTTTCATGACTGTCCTTGTGTTTCTAATGATTCAAAAAAAATTGGCTACCAAAGCTACCATTTTCTTCCTGTGGTGTGTATAAGAGAAGTTCATTTAAAGTACTCAGTAAGCTCTTTGTAGAAATGAGGGTTAAAATAAAGGACTACAGTTCAACATTTCCAATATTAGAAGTGAAATACCTACATAGGCAGCTATACTGCAGTGCTTTACCTCTCTTACTGCCACTGAGCTTCATTCCTTCCCTCCACCTCTTCCTCCTCTTTCCTTTTTCCCACCTCTCTTTCCTTTTTTACCTCTTTCTTCTTTTTGGACAGGATCTTGTGCACTGTTATCATGTAGTCATAGGCCTTAAAGACATCATGTAGCCAAGGATGACCTTGAGATCACGATCCTCTAGTCTCTACTTCTCAAATTCTATGATCATATGTATAAATAAATATATATATATATCAACATTTATTATTTGCATGTTTTGCTTTGTCTATTCTTCCTACAGGATATAAGGCTGGGAAATTTCATATCTCCTCTCCTCTCAGATAGTAGACAATTCACGAGCTTATGGAAAGTAATCAAATGAGTAAACCTCTTCCAGAATTAAAATGTCTCAAGAGTTGAAGTGATAGCTCAGCAGGTAAATGCTGTCATGGCTCTTGTGAAGGACCTGGGATTGGTTCTCAGCACCCACATGTCTGGTCACCAACTGTCTGTTATTGATCTCTCCAGAGCCAGTAAGCTTCTATTTCTGAAGAGTTTCTTTAAGCTGTACTTTCTAAAAATGTGATACCCTCCTTTTGTGAAAGGCTTTCCTAGGGACTTCAGTATTTCTGGTGAGTTTATGATGTACAAAATGAGAAAAATGACTATGGAGAGACAGAGCTGTGAGTGTTGTAGAAACAGAGTCTTTTGGCTTCTTTTCTTCAAGGGACCTGAGTACCTGGTACTTAGGAAAGAGTTTGTTTTCTCAACAAACTTTCCAAAACCAATAAAGAAAAACCACTGAGGCTGAATACCTCCAGGGCAGTATTAACTTCATGTTCTCCTGCTACTGGAAGAGAAACCACGTTCCAGTCCCCTTTACAATATAATAAAGGTCAAATATTATTTGAGGATAAAAGTCTATGAGAAAGGTGGAGAAATAGACCCTTCCTCCAAACCAAAACACCATGCTCTATGCACAGTAATTGACGTGAGTGGCCAGCATGGTAGAGTGAGGAAGGGATTCCCATTTTACGTATTCTGTACTTGTTTCCTTTGCATGTGTCCGTGTCACACTTAAGTCCTATGAAATACATATTATTATGTTAAAATTAAAGAGTATAGGAAGGAATCCACTCATGATGGCACAAATTTTATGTGGCCAGATAAGTCTTTCTAATCCTAAAATAAATCCTCTTTTATTATAGTATATTGCCTAATGAAGTTAAAATTCTAACTTCATTTTTGTGGTAAACCTCTGCACATAAAGGTTTGGACTAACACTTTCAGCTCATGTAGTCCATGAACCTGAACCAATTTGCTTTAGCCAGTGGGTTCTCTGGAGAGATCAGGAGGTAAGGAAAGATCAAGAGTGCCTCCAGGTCAATTGGCATGCCCTCATGCCTTCCTGTCCTTTTATTAATGTGCTTTTTTGGCAGATTCTGCTTCTACAGGAAAAGTCCGCAGCATCTGCACAATTGCACATGTCATGAAACTGCCAAGAAGGCAGGGGGACAGGATGTTCTTCCTAGTTTTAAACATGAAATGGTTTCTTTGTGTCAGGGAGCAATTTAATCCACCTGCCTCTGTTTGTTGCCATTTTACGCAAACTCCTACCCCTCATTGCACTGCCCTGCTGCTTGCTTATATTTGCACATCATATTAACATTTTAATGCAGTGAATTGAAAACATATTCAAGGAACCCCTTCCCCATCTTGCATCTCTTATTTCTTTAGTCTCTCAGACGTGAAATCTGGAGTTCTTTTCTTTGGATTCAGCATCAGAACTAGATGATCAGCCATCAAGTCATGTGGGTTTCCATGTGCATCTTTATCCTTTGTACATTTCCTTCTTAACTATTTCCTCTCTACATCTCTCAACTGGAATTCCTTCAGCAGTTTTCTGTCCACTGTCTTTTGTTTTTCTTTCCTTTATTTCAAGCAACCTTTTTTCTTCATTCTTGCTTTTTTTAATCTTTAATTTTTTTTACAGTCCAGCCATTATCCCCCTCTTGGTCTACCCTCTGACAGTACCTCATCCCATCCCTCCTCATGCTACTATTAAATTATTCTTTCTAAAATGATATTGTTGTCATGACACTTCTGATTATGATATTTAGGTGTTTCTCTTGCCTATCAAGGTGGCAAAAATGTGGAGTAGCATTTGAAACCTTCTATTGTGCAGCCATCTTGTATCTACAAATACATCTACTACATTATTTCCTATACATCATTTTATCTCCAGCCAAAGCACACTCTTCCCTGATCCTTAAAAATGTCCCCAAAGAGCATAGTCATCCTTCATTGTACATTAACTTGAATATTTCTTATACATTTTTCCTATCCCTCCAGCCAAAAACATCCCTCCCCCTTCCTTACCCCTCCCCACCCTCCCCCCATTGCCCCCTGACTCCTTAAAACCCAGGGCTGTCCCTAGGATAAATGAGGTCAGAGTCCAGGGTCATCCAGTCCATCCTCTCATTGTACAGTTATCAAGAAAGTTCAGTGGTTACATGTATTTGCCTGCCTGTGTCTCAGGAGGCGATCTGTGTCTCCATCTTGTCTAATTGAACCATTCTGCAGTTTTTGCATTCCTTTGAGCTGTGTCTGTGAACCCTTTGTTTTTTAATCCTTCCTAGTCAGTGTCAACAATGTATTTTCATGACCCCTTGACATTTTGAATATACATTGCTGAAAATAACCTCACCTTTTCCTGTATTAAAAACTACATACCTACTCTGTCTTCTATTGAAATATTGAGTTCTTAGAGAATTAACTATTGCAGGACAACAGTGTCTTTGAAGATCAGAAACTTGCAGCAAAACATTGAGCTGCTGATTTCTGAGATACAGGTAGCATTAGGAAGGGCAGATAGAACAGAGAAGATATGAGTGGGAAATGGTGAAGGTGTCCAAGACTGATTTAAACAGGAAAATGTAATAGCAATATGGCTAAGACAAAGAACTTCCAAATGAAAATACTGAGAGAAATGTGCTAGATAGGTAAATTGCTGCTATCCAGTGAAAGGCTAATTTGGATTGAAATGATTCAATGTACAAAAGACCGCTATGATGTGTCATTAAATCCTCCATCTGGACTCAGTGACAATTTCCTGCTGAAAATTAAGGCAAATTGTGCCTCTTGGTCAATATATTTTGTGAAATCAGGCTGTTTGGGCATCTGGTTATTCTACTGTGGATCATTGCTTTATATCCTATCCCTTGAAGAAGAAAAGTATAATAATTACCTGACATGTTTGGGTTTGGATGCTGTGGCCAGCAACTCATGCCTGACTAAATTGCTTAAGCCTTGTGTTCTTAATGGAAGGACATTTATATAGTGTTAACTATGTTATGTCTTCCAAACATTTAAAAATCACATTTATTGATTTCTCTGTGTGTATGCATGTATATGTGTGTGTTGTGTATGTGTATATGTGTGTATGTATGTGTTTGTATGTGCATGTGGGCTTATGTGTAGATTTTTATATGTGTATATGTATATATATATATGTGCGTGTGTATATTTGTATGAATGTGTCTGTGCAAGTGCATATATATGTAAGTATATATGTATGTATATACATATATATGTGTGTCTGCATATGTGTGTCTATGTATGTGCATGTATATTGTGTGAATATATGTGAATGTATGTATATGTGTGTATGTATATGTATATATGTATCTGTATGTATCTGTTTGTATGTAAATGTATATGTATGTATGTATGTTCATATATGTGTATGTGTGAGTCTGTCTTGGGTGTTATTACCTGAGCCAGATTCCATATTGTTTGAAACAAGGTCTATCAAGTGCCTGAGGGTCAGTGAGTGAGCAAGGATGGCTGACAAGTAAGGCACCGCTATTTGTCTGCCTCTCATTCCCTGGTGTTAACCTGGGAAGTACATGTCATTATGCCAGACATTTTGAAAAGGACCCTTGTCATAGAACTCAGGTCTTCAGGCTTTGGGGGCAAGCATTATTACTGAGTCCTCTCCCTAGTTCCCTTTCAGATATTTTAATCATAAGTGTATATTCATGATTTGTTACCTTTAGATATTTGTTAGTCACTTTCAGTTATATACATGTGGATTTACTAGAGAGAACCATCTCTCTAGCTCCCTGGTTCACTGCCTTTACTTGCTACATGTCATACATATTCCATGAAAGCATTTTTCTACCTTAGAAAAGCGCCCCAGAGTTGTACTTCACTCTGCTCCTCAGTAGAAAGCCTGTGGTGGACAATACCAGTTGTCAATTTTCTGGGTTGAGAGATACTTTGACAACTAATAAAACATACAGCTTTCTGTGGGAGTTTCAATGAATGACCTAATGACTTAAGACTCAAACTTGTAGATTAACGTCTATTCTGCCTTTAGGGGTCTGGATAGTTTTTTTAAAATGAGGAAGGAGGGTGTTTTAGCAAGAATGATTTTATTCTGCTGTTGGATAACAGACTCCAAATTCTTCTCGTGACTTCTTCTCCTTAACTGCCGGCACAGCTCTTGATTCCTATCTACTAAAGAAAGAACTATTTTTCTATTGTAATAAATGGACACTTCAAGAAGCTATGTCCTCCTCTAGTAATTTTTATCAAGATGATTCTGACAAAAAAGGAGACTAAATGAAAATTGTCAATTTCTGACAAGTAAAGTGGCTGGTGTCTACACATCTTACACTCCTTACTCAGCAGCGATTAACTTTTTTTGAGAAGTGACCACACCTAGAGGCTGGAACAGAATGCTAGGATATAAAAAATGGCTCCATCCTACTAATTGGTCATTGAAGGGATTTCCAAGCTTCTGGACCAAATTGGAAGAAATTCATGTACAGTAAATGATGAGGAGGATATTATCAGTATCAGTCCATGGCATGAAGCTAATGACAACTCTTGTTAATGTAACCAAGGAATTATCAGAAGAATCTACTTTAGCATACATAATCTCTCCTCCATTGTTCATTCCTTAATTCATTCTATAATTTGAAATGCCAGTATTTCTTTAAGAGAAGGCGACTGATATTTAAACAAACATGTAACTTCCTTTAAAGCTCTCCAGTTTGGTTTGGGGACTATTTAATTATGGAACAAGAGGGGCAGCTGAGTATGACATCAGAGGATATCAGAGACCATTTGGCTACATAGTTAATACTGATGATCAGGATAGAAAGACTTCATGAAGTACTGACTAATGCAACCATGTCATTGAAATGCTCTAAAGGAAAGTCTCAGAGGTATCTTGTGCAGTTGGCTGGGAAGGATCACCTCAGATCAATTTCCTCAGTGTCCTTCATTCTAATGGAATTATTTCTTTAAGAAGGCAATTGAAAAATGGTAATATGGTTTTAGGGACTATGTAATTATAGAACAAAGGTTAAAACTCTGCAATTGTATACTCAGGCCTGAAGCCAAATTTAGAATATTCAACTAACCTACCTAGGTAGAGGTATTGATCTTATGGGAAGGATCACCTCAGATCAATTTCCCAGTGTCCTTCCTAATGCTTAGAAGCATTACAGGAAATGGTAATATGCTGCAAAGGTTACAAAACTCTGCAATTGTATACTCAGGCCTGAAGCCAAATTTAGAATATTCAACTAACCTACCTAGGTAGAGGTAGTTGATCTTATGAAAGTTTTATGCTGCTCACTAGACAAGTCTTAACACTGTGACTTTTATAATTTACACAGTCTGTCTTAGGAATGTAAAGCAAAATCCAGAGACAATGATGGATATTTGACCTGAAAAATAAGTTAGGACAAGGTAATCATTATGGACCTACTGTCATACAGCTCTGTCAGGTAGTAGGAACTCAGAGAAAAAGTTGGTCAAGAGAAGAGACAGGATGAGACAGCAGCCAGAGGCAAAAGAGGAGTATGATGCAGTATATATGGAAACACAGAGAAGGGTCCAGTCCTCAAAGGAGATGGCTTGACTGCAGGAAACTTGAGGTGTTTTCCAGATTACATCATAACCAGAAAAATCCTAAGTGCTCTTCTCTCTCTCTCTCTGTCTCTGTGTCTCTCTCTCTCTCTCTCTCTCTCTCTCTCTCTCTCTCTCTCTCTGTCTTGAATGTATTTTATTTTTATTTCTGTTAAGGAAATGCCTACTCCTTTTGGGAAAAAAGGTAGGAGAGTTTTGCATGAACTTAAGACATTTAAGATAATAAAGGCTCAGAGTTCTAGTGAGGAAGAGTTCTCTAACATATGCATCGTTAGATCATTCTTGATTTATGCTTTGAAGGAAGAGGTAAAAGGAAGAGGAAGGAAAGGTGGAGGTCAGCAGACCTTTTGTGTGGATCAGACATTTGTAAATTTAGGCCATAATCTCATTTTTCTTGTTAGATAACTTCTACTTTTAGTATGTGAACATAAATTTCTCAAAGCAAAGGCTGCTATTGCCTTAAGCTCTTGAATTTTTCATTTATCTCTGAGCGTGTTTCCTAAATAATGTTCAATTATTTGTTAGGAGGCAATCATCAGACAAACATAATTTCACTGTAATAACTGTTTAGCACTCTTTTGGGAAACCATAGCTCCTCTACAGCCATTTCACTGTCAGAATGTGTAATGCACAATGATAATGATGCTTCTCTCCTGTAGAAAAAGACCACAGACTGATAACTAAGAGCTGTAAGGGGACCTTAAAGCACTGCCTCGGCAGGAGGTAGTAGGAGGTGTTCAGAGGAACCAGCTCCTTAATGATACTTAATTCTCATTATGGGCAATGTCATATTCTAGATGTCTAAGAATGACAGTGTGCTAAGTCCTTTACTAATTCTCATCAATTTATAATTTCCTGACAATTGCATCTTCTTCTTCCTTCCAAGTTTGAATCAGAAGTTAAAATGGCTTCAGCTCTAAAATAACCTTAGAGCTTAGGCCCTTAAGTGCTAAAAAGAAAAGAAAAACAAATGCCATTTGCTATTAGGGGCTTTATGATCATTAAAAAATATCAGTATCTTGTAAAGAAACAAACAAAACAAAACAAAACAGAAAAACACTGATGCAATGTTTCCAGGAAGGCAGAAATGACTAAGATGTAGTTCCAGGAAGAAAGAAATTTTCACAAAAAGAGAGTGAGCTAGATTTCCCAATATAGGTGCATGGAATGTGTTGGGAACTTCAAATTTTAGAGAGGTTGAGTAAGGTATGGTAGAGTTGTGAGCTTAATTAATAAGGAACTTAAAATTTTGGTTAAAGATTTCATATTCTTTAAGTTGTCAGAATTATGGAGGAAAAACACTGGATGTCTCTTGGGGAAAACTAGCCATTGTGGACAAAAGATCCAGGCTCCCTAAGAAGAATGTAGAGTCATGTGTTTGTATGCATGTGTGTGCATGCATGTGTATACACATGTATGGAGGAAGGGGTAGTTTTTCAAAAATTATGTTATTTTGCAAGGAGAAAATGTACAAAGGTGTGCTCACCATTCACTTTTTGGTTCTAAATTCGTGAGGTAGAATAATTAACCTTATGGGATACAGAATGTAGAAAATATGCACTTGTGAGTCTATTACCAAAGCTCACAATCTCTCAAAAACTCCTTTATCAGGAGTTTTACTAACTTACTAAGTATCCCACTCCAAGTAGTCAATGGTTTGACTTCATCAAATCACTCTCAAACAACCCCAATTCCAAGATTCGCTATCTTTTGTTTCATTAGGTTTGAGACATTTTCTGTTACCTGTATAATAAAAGAGGGAGGTTTATTTCTTATTTTCTAACTTCACCCTCTTTTAGTTTTCCTTGCAGTTTATTCAGAAATCTCCAATAAGTAAGAGAATTTCAAAAGTCAACTGAGAAGTAGAATTCCACTTGGAAATACAGATGGAAGATATGTAGCTGAGACAAACCGTAGATGATTTGGGTACAAGTTTAGGTCCAGTTAATTGTTTCTGTCAGATTAATTGACTTCAGTTGTTATTTCTCTTCTTTCGGGTATCTCTTACCTCCATGACCAACAAGAGAGAGTTATTTCATGTTATTAGTTTCTCTTTTGTTATCAGTCAAGTACCTAAACTTTATGTCATCTAAACTAGTGGATAATTTCCTGCCAAAAGTATAAATTCATGCCTTTAATCCTGATGAGTAACATTCTTAGCATCTCAAGGTCCCAGAACACTCACTTGTTTGTTTGACCAAGTAAACTTCTTTTGAAAACACACAGAAAACTCTCACTAATGGGTTTTCTTCAGTTTTCCCATACTCTTTGTTTTCCTCTCTGACAGGTCTCCATTAAGTTTAGACAATGTTTTTTTCTTATCTCCTAATCCCTTCTTCTTAAAACATCCTATACCTTCATTTCTCCATGTCACTCCCCCCACCACCATTATTCTTACCATTTAGTTATTCATACTCTCTACATACACATGAAATATGGTACAAATCACTTTAAACAATGTAGGGGTTCAGATTTCTCTCCATGTTTGCTATTTGAATATTGAAGAAAATAGTGACTGTATTCACTACCAAATTTAACATGAACCTCCCTCAAATCAACTATATACTCCTGTAGCATTCTGCTGACAGTTGTTATGTCCAGGAAAACAGGCTGTCACATATCTCAGGAAGGTAAACCTACCTGTACTTGTTTTCTTCCAGAGCCTGGCACACTACCTAGAGCTTTCTCTTTGGGGCAGATTTAGTGTGTTTGCTTTAGTAAACAGTATTTACACTTATTTACATATTATTTATATGTTTGGGAGCTATTCATGTGGAGATCAGAGAACAACTTGTGGGTTGGGATCTGATTCTTTCCCCCTATCTCAGCCTATCAGAGTGGACAGCCAGTTCCTTTACCTGCTCAGCTAACTCACTGACCTTTTGTAAAAAAAAAAAAAGTTATACAAATAGATTTACCAAGCTCAACTTCTATTTTACTTTATAAATTTTTCAATGAAAAACTTCAATAACTGAATTATAATACTGATTTTGGGGGAATAAATTCAAAGTAATCTAAACTTATCAAAAATTACTATAAAATTGTTCATAATTGTAGAGTTAAAAAATCAACTTTCAGTCTCTGACTTTTAACAGATAGATGGATAAAGAAAATAGGTTAAATATCCCCAATGAAGTTTAAAAACGTGTGCTAATGGTGTATGTATGGAAGCAAGAGAGCATCTTTGAGGATTTGGTACTCTCCTTCCAACATGTAGATCCTAGTGGATTGAATGCAGGTATATTAGGGTTTGTAGAAAATATCTTTACTCACTGAGTCATCTTGCAACCTCTGTCAGTCATGGAGTTTTGTTTAACCATAAAGAAAAATTAAACTATGTTATTTGAAAAGAAGTAAACATATGTCTTAGTTAGAGTTTTACTGCTGTGAACAGACACCGTGGCCAAGGAAATTCGTATAAAAAAACAACATTTAATTGGGGCTGACATACAGATTCAGAGGTTTGGTCCAATATCATCAAGGCAGGAACATGGAAGCATCAGACAGGCATGGTACAAGAGGGGCTGACAGTTCTACATCATCCAAAGGCTGCTAGTGGACTTCAAGGCAGCTAGGATGAGGGTCTTAAATCCACACCCACAGTGACACACTTGCTCAAACAAGATCATACCTCCTAATAGTGTCACTCCCTGGGCCAACCATATACAAACCATCACAACATATTAAACAAATTTATCCATATCTGAAAAGACACCAAGTAGAAAGGTATATACATCGACATATGTGTGTGTGTGTGTGTGTGTGTGTGTGTGTGTGATGCTCTGTCTCTTTCTCAGTCCTGCTCTTTTATTCACACTACAATCACAACATACAAAAGACACAACCGAGATGTCCCTCAACAGAGGAATGGGTACAGAAAATGTGGCACATTTATACAATGGAGGATTACTTAGCTATTAAAAAAATTGCATGAAATTTACATGAAAATGGATGGAACCCAGTCACAAAAGAATACCCATGGCATGTACTCACTATTAAGTGGCTATTACCCCCCCCAAAAAATGAAGAAGCTCAGAATATCCATGACACAACTCGCAGACCATATGAAAACACAAGAAGGAAAACCACACTAAAGTGTGGATGCTACAGTCCTACTCAGAAGGGGGAAGAAAACAATCTCAGGAAGTAGAGGGGAAAAGGAATCTTGGAGAGAGAGGAGGAGGAAAGAAAAGGGGGTGGGTTTAGATACCAGAGGAGATGGAAAAGAGAATGCGGAGAATCAGGCATTTTAAAGGAGGTGTATAGCAGTAGGGGACAGGGACCTGGGGGTAGCCAGGAGAAAGTCCCAGATGCCAGGGACCCAACAGGGAGGGTATTAGCCAAAATATACAACAAAGGGGAGATAAAACCTGTAGAGACCATATCCAGTGAATAGGCACAGTCCCCAGTTGAGGGATGGGGCCACCTGCCCACCTTAAATATATTAATTTAGAATTCCTCCTGTCAAAAGGAAATGCAGGGACAGAGTGGACCAGAGACTGAAGGAAAGGCCATCTAGAGACTGCTCCACCTAGATCCGCCTCATCTGCAGCCACCAAATGCAGACACTATTGCTGATGCCAATAAGCATTTGCTGATAGGAGCCTGGTATAGCTGTCCCCTGAGAGGCTTTTCCAGAGCCTGACCAATACAGATGAGGATGAACACAGCCAAACATTGGACTGAGTGTGGGGACCCTAGGGCAAGAAGTTAGGGCAAGGACTAAAGAAACTGATAGGATTTGCAAACCCATAAGAAGAATAGCTGTATCAACCACCCAGATCCCCCAAAGCTCCCAGGGAATAAATCACAAACCAAAGAGTACACATGGCGGGACACATGGCTCCAGCTGCTTATGTAGCAGAGGATTGCCTTATCTGAAATCAAGAAGAGGGAGGTCCTTGGTCCTGTGAGGGATCAATGTCCCAACATAGGGCAATTCTAGGATGCTGAGGCAGGAGTGGTTGGGTGGGTGGGGGAGCACCCTCTCCAAGGCATGGGGATGGGGAGGGGTTAGGGCATTTGTGGATAGGAAACTGGGAAGAGGGATAACATTTCAAATGTAAATAAATAAAATAAAAAATCCTCATTAAAAAAGACAGATTTTATTGAGGAATCAAATAATTAATAATGCCAGGAGAATTCAAAGGATTTACATGTACAGCAATAAAGATGAGGAGCAAGGAGAAACATTCTCTCTCTCTCTCTCTCTCTCTCTCTCTCTCTCTCTCTCTCTCTCTCTCTCTCACACACACACACACACACACACACACAAATTGAATATGTGTGTGTGAACATGACCCAAGTTCATTACGTGAGCAAAATGTTATTGCTAAACCTATCACTATGTACAATAAATACACACTAATAAAAATTTTAAATGGTAAAAATTAAAGTGAACATGACCCAAGTATAAATACGTGAGGCAAAATTAGATAGTTTATTAGAAGAGAAGAGGGGGAGGATTGTAGGAGTCAAAACCTCATCAAAGCTATGTACAATGGAAATGACAACCAGGGTAGCTATGAGTTTGAAAAATATTTTAAATTGGTAAAAATTGGTTAAGGTATACATAACTTTTTATCCAGCTTTGGTTGTGTTCTTTTTTTTTTCAAGCTGAGACTGCCCAGAGTTTGCCACAGGCAAACATTTGATATGATAGTTTATCCTGTGTTCAGTTGAACCCAGTAGAAGAGAAGAGGAGATGATAATGTAGAAGCCTAACTGAAGGATTTAATATAACAAGGACAGAATATTGTTCCTGTCTAAAGGAAATGCAAAATGGGCAAGAATGGGGCCAAAGAATCCATCCCATGTGTGCAAACAAGTCAGGCACTATTCTTGAGGCTATATTAATGCATGGAGACAGGAGGCTGGCATGACTAAACCACATCTGAAACAAATGACAATCATTGGAGGTAGCTAAATGGAGTTTGAGCTAGGAAGAACAACAGTGTATTATGGATATGTAGGTGCATGGACTGGTTTCTTAAGTAGGGCCTTCCTAACATTGGTTATCAGGGGAGGGGATGGGGTGAAGAATTCAGGAATGGGGGACTGGGAAGGTGGTCAACTTTTGGAATGTAAATATACATATATGAAATGAATAAAGTTTAAAAGAAGGTACATATGCTTGTATGAGTCCAAGTCTAATTAAAGATTTATTTTAATTCTATGAATGTGTTAATAGGAGCCCTGGCTCCCACAAGGTCACACACAACCACATTCACAGGCACACAAACACAGAGAGAGACACACACACACACACACATACACACACACAGAGAGATACAGAGAGACACACAGAGAGAGAGAGGGGGAGAGGTGGAAGAAAGAGAGAGTTATGTATATTACAATCATTTCAAAGTTCTTAAGGGATTTTCAAATTCTTATTTTCATCTATGCAATGCCTTTATTCTCTAGTCCTGGTCTCTTAGGAGGATCCTGTAGGGTCTCAGGGCCCACTGGCCTCTAGGAACTCATAGTTCTTAAGCTTAGGCTAGTACTTGGATGAGGACACACCCCTGATCTAGGTTGCTTTTTCCTGGATCTCACTAGCCACTGTTTTCCAGAACTTGCTGAGCTATAAAGCATTGTTAGTGGGACTTTTCTCAAGAAAGTTGACATATTACTGCTGCAAGTCTTCAATGAGAAGCTCCTGAATTGAATAAGAAAAAGGAAGGAGACAGAGAGATAGGCCCAGTTTAGACAGAGGGCCTCTAATCTGATGGTTTGTTATTTAGTGGTCTCTAGAGGTCTGAGTGAGAAAATGTGCCTGCACAGGCAGAAGGGAAACTATGCCTCAGTATACCCATTCTGGTGTCCCTATCGTCAACTCTATAATAGCTTTAGTCATGCATGTAGAACTAGGCAGCAGGATGCGGCAGACTCATGTGAGTTCCTCTGCTTCACTCTCCACCTCTTCCTATATCCCACAGTTTGTCATTTTAGACACATTTTCTGTCCCAGCTTGGTTTTGTTCATTCTTTATCCCTATAACACAAACGCATCTGTCACAGTGCATTATCTTCTTCTAAGTGAAGAAGGGACTTGAGGAGTCCTACTCAGCATGAATGGCATGCTGTAATGGACCCTCCACATGCATTTCTTCTTGCTCTCACACTGGGAAAATGCCTAGCCTTTTCCTGCACCACATTCCCCCTGCCTTTCCTCGGGAATATCCTTAGCTTCTTGCTGATGCATGAAGCTTCTCTCCACGAGCTTTGTGAATTCTTGACTGCTTAGATCGTGAACCTCTTAATCATTTTCCATCTAACTCATGCTGCCAGTTGCTTAGCTTATCTCAGGCACTGATTCCCTCTCGCTATCACTTGCCACCTCCAAATGCCTGGAAAGAGGGAAGGAGACTGTCTGAGTTTACCTGGTGTGTAACAACCATTATACATGCAACTTGGGAGGAAAGGATTGTTTCCTCTTACAGATTATAGTCTATCAGCAAGGAAAGTTAAGGCAGGAACCGAGAAGCAGGAAATGAAGTAGAGGTCATGGATACACGCCTACTGGCTTGCTTCCTCTGGCTTCTTCAGTCTAATCTCATGCAGATTAGAGACCCCTGCCTAGGGCTGTCACAGTCTGCCTTTTCTGGCCTCAGTGGGAGAGGATGTGCCTACTCGGGCAGAGACTTGATGCAGCAGGGTAAGGGGATACTCTAGAGAAGGAGAGGACGAATGGGGGAGGGTTTGTTTGGGATGTAAATAAAGTATACATTTTAAAAAATTAAAATTAAAAAAGAATATATCCCACAGACATGCCTAAACCCAACATTTAGGTCTGTGTCATGTTGACGGACACTAACGAGCACAGGGATAATCTGGAATTGTCTGCTCATGCTTTGTCCTGTTTCTCAGCCTTGACCTTTTCTTCACATGAAAATCATAGCATGCAAAAAAATAATAGTTTTATACATTAAGAAAGCTGATTGAAGGAATCAAAGACCCCATGACAATTTTCCAACCAAGCCACTAGTATGGACTGACCCTGGACTCTGACCTAAAAGGTAGCAAAATATCCTAGTAACAAACCAGTGGAAGGGGAACATATGGGTCCTGCTAATACAACCTCTGAACTAGACTTATGTGTATGGGGATGGGAGGAACACCCATAAGGAAGGGGAGGAATGTTTGCCCGAAACCAGAAAGGAATTTGTATATAAGAAATATCTGTTAAAAAAAAAAAGAAAAAAAAAAAAAAAAAGCTGATTGGGAATCAAATGATTGAAATAATATCTCAATCCAAAGGATTTCATGAGCAAAGGAAAAGAGTAACAAAGAGTAAACAAAGAATAAAGTTCTTTTTTTTTTTTTTTTTTTGGTTCTTTTTTCCGGAGCTGGGGACCGAACCCAGGGCCTTGCGCTTCCTAGGCAAGTGCTCTACCACTGAGCTAAATCCCCAACCCCTATGAATAAGTTCTTTGTGTGTGTGTGTGTGTGTGTGTGTGTGTGTGTGTGTGTGTGTGGATTTTTCTTTTTTTTAAATGTGATTTTTTTAAATTTATTTACATTTCAAATGTTATCCCCTTTCCCAGTTTCCAGTACATAAACCCCTTATCCCCTTCCCCTTCTTCTATGTGAGTGTTCCCCCATCCATCCACCCGCCTCTTCCCGCCTCCCCACCCTGATATTTCCCTACACTAATCTGCAGCATGGAGGCTACTGTAAATGCTACCATAATTTATGCTTGAAATTTGCTAAGAGAATAAACCTTTAATTTACTCAGCTAGCTACCAGTAGAAGCTGCGAAACATGGTTACATTAGTTAACTTGACTGTAACAGTCAATTCACTGTGTGTGGGTCAAAACATCCTGCTGTACAGTTGAAATACATACAACTTCTAAAAAAAACCTATAGCTTATACCTGGAAGTGCCATTGACACTAATTTTTGGCCAAGAGAAAGGTTGAGAGCAATTTTCCAGTAAGATTTCCTGACCTCTCAAAAGTATGACAAATAATTGGCGTCAAGTGTCGAGAGTAATCCTTGTCACTGAATTTGTGCTCCCAGGATGCTTTCATATCCCCAGGTTTTATCTCTTTCTGTTTGTTTTCATCCTGCTGATATATACACTGATGGTACTGAGGACCCGACTCATCATCTTCACTCTTCTCTATCCGTACACTAAGTACTTTTCCCTTTGCAATGTGTCCTTTGTGAGATATTTGTCACCTCCCTTATGGTTAGTATGCTGACAGACCTGCTGCCCACATACAAGACCATGTCATCAGTTCAGTGGTTCAGTGCCTAACCCAGTCTTTTAAGAAAATCCTCTTCTTTCCTTATCCCCACATCATCCTGACATTATGAGTACACTTCTACATGTTACTTTCTGGGCTGCCTCACTACCATAAATGGTCTAGTTTGTATGAAGCTAGCAACAGCCTTTTGAGTCTTCAGGTTCCTTTCCGTGTCTCTGCTGCACAGTGGAAACTCTATATTTGTTTCTATGATCATTGACTATTACATCTGTGACCCTGTCCATGACTCAAGTTCTGATCTGACAGTCACTACATTGAGTATGTGGACATCTTTCCAACCTTGTGCTGATCACTACATTGCATGATGGTATCCTTAGCCTCATAATGGTTGTCTCCCTGTCTCTGTACAAAGATCCCAGGGGTTTTGTCTCCTTCGTGTACCTTTGTCAGCACTCTCAGACTTGCTGGTTTCCCTTCCATATGACCTGTCCCTTTTCCCACAGAATCATCTTCAAGTCCCAGAGTTAGGGACATTTACATAATGCTCCTGGGGCTGCCTTTTTGAATGCAGCTTAGCCAAACCACCAGGGCCTGTGGCTGGTAAAGCAATGATGGTAGCAGCCATAGCAAACATCCTGCTGGTAACAAGAAGGGAGAGTACTCAACAAGATATTCCTTGGAAATATGTGGATAATGGGGAAGTCATGGGACCTTGGAAAGTGGGAATAACTCTCGTGTTTAGTTTCTTATCCTGGTGTGAACAGATAATCTTATCTGGGGTTAACAGAACAGAACAAACTCTATGTATAAACTTCCTCTCACTTCTAAAACTAGCTCTGACCACAGGACAGCTTTAGGCAAAACCTAAGAAGCAATATTCAGTGTGACTAGTCATGGTGTAGGGCCACTAGGAGAGTGAATAGAAAGACTGCTTGGGTGTATAGCACCCAGACAAAATATGCCGGAGGCACTAATCTCTTACTATATTCAAATGTACGATATTTTACAGTTTTGTCAATCATAACAGAAACTTTTTGTATTCATGGGTCTTGCCAACTTCAGATTCTCTTGAAAAGGATTCTCTGAGAAAACATGCTTTCAGCCTGAGAACTTTCCTCCACCTCTCAAGGGATCAATTATTTTCCCTCCTTACAAACTTTGTAAAAAACTGAAGAACCATGTGGGGAACAATTATTTCTGATACACAGACTCTCTGCCTCTTGTCCTCCTAAACTAATCAGCTCATAATCCTCGTGGAGCTGCCTCTGAAAAGTCACCTTCCTGTTTGCTTTCATCTCTGCATATTACATTCTTTAAATATTAAAAGAAAAGTGAGGCTTTTGTGGCAGTGTACTGCCTGTCTTTCATTATGTGTTCTCAGAAGCAGGGCCCCTGACTAGGCAGTGTGAGGAAGAGGGGTCTTGCCTAGGGCTCTAAAGCTATCACTCATCATACTCAGCATCCCTCTGTATACATGGCACTCTCAAGCAAATTTACCAGGGCTCCTCAGCTACTCCTACATCAACATCTCTTGGGAGCTTGTTAGAATCTCAGTGTCTAGTCAAGCCCTGAATTAAAATTTGTTTCTTTTCAGAAAATAGGATTCCCAGGTGATTTCTATACACACTAATATTCAAGCTGCACTGATCTACATGATTTACTGTTGGAATCTTCAAGTAGGAAATTGTATATGAATTTTCTTGCATGCTGCCTGGAGAGTACAAGAGAGTAGATGAATCTCACCTAGCAAGGGCATGGTACTAGGAGAAATCCCATCGAAACACATGAACACACACACACACACACACACACACAAACACACACACAAACACACATAGAAACAAACACACACACAAACACACATACACACACACACACACACACACACACACACACACACACACACACACACAACACACACACATACACACACACAATACACACACACACACACACACACACACACACACACAACACACACACACACACACACACACACACACACACACACACACACACAGACACACACAGACAGACACACACACACAGACACATACACACACACACACACACACACACACACACACACACACACACACAAACACATACACACACACAGACACACACATACACACATACACGTAGACATACACACATACACACACACAAACACACACATATACACACACAGACACACACACACAAACACACACATACACACACACAAACACACACACAGTCACACACACACACACACACACATACACACACACACACACACACACACACACACACACACACACACAGAGAGAGACACACACAGAGAGAGAGAGAGAGAGAGAGAGAGAAAGAAAGAGCTTTTGTCCCAATTGCAATGTGGAGGTCACTAGAAAAGGAATTTGATATCATACCCACATTTGTTTTTAGAAGAGCCAACCTCCCTTAGTAACATTTTCCTTAAGTCTTATTTCTGGCATCAGTAATAAGGACAAAAATTCCTCAGAGTTCCATCCTGCTTTGGTATTACACTTATTAACTTTAGTCAAAGGCCCCAACCTTTGCATTGCTTCTACAATATTGTGTAGAGAGACATGGAGATAATTTGGTTTCACATATCTGTCTTGCTGAGACAAAGATCCACAATGCACAATGTCAAATGAACCACCCAGATTGACATGTGACAGCTCTCCATCTTGCTGGAAGGCAGCATGGGACTCCAGTTCTAACCTACAGTAGTTATTAGGAAAGCTTATTTGGTTAAAGTCATGTTGTTACTAAACAACAGCATCATGGAATTGCAAGGCAGCTGATAGTTCACTGAGGCTCACTGCCCATCCCCCATTATGTGTGAACACTTCCTGGATAACTCGTTCATACTCTTGGTCTATAGATTTTACTAAAAAGAAGCCCAGAAATGGAGCAGTCCAAAATAAACAATAGCAACAGCAGCAACTCTGTTTAATTGTAGAAAATTTAAGTTGCAATCATTATGCTAAATGTGACTCCCTTTAACATTTACAACCTGTCTAGTATGTTTCTATTTATGTTAAATAAACCAACTAGTAGGAAAGTGAGCTATTACATACTCCCCTTATAGAGTATTTATGAGTCGGATCTCACCATTGACCAATTTCCTAGAACCCTCACTATCTTCTTGGACTCTCTTTAGGTGGATGTTTGACTGTTTAGGTACTATTAGTTATGCACAAAACTAACTGTACTAATGTGTAGTTGGAAATCTCTTTCCTTGATTTGTTGACTAATTTTTCTGTTACCATCAACTAACATGGCACTCCACAGTGCAGGCTACAGTGTTAGCTTATGCTCCAAGTTCATCTAAAAATTAATCTCAGTTTTTTTTTTTCCTTTTTTTTTTCAAAGAGAGGGCCCTTGCAGCAATTATTGAGTACTGATGTACAGGGCACTCCTCCAAACCAAACCACCCTTGTCTTTAGGAGCTTGGCTGGATCTGCTTGCAAATGAACTTTACAACTCAGCTGTTGTCTGTTGTAATTTCCTCATAAAAGGACTATGTTATGTATTATAGGACTATCATCAGAGTATCTAGCCACCAGTCCAAGCCAGCTGAATACAATTCTGCCCTGATTCCATGTGGCTTCTGGATCTCAGTGACAGATTAGAGTATATAGTCTAGAAAGCACTTAGGGAGGGGCACCATCTATCCACCATAGAGAAGTCATCCTATGTACAGACCTTCCAATGTGGTTTCTTTAAGACCACCCACATTCCTGGCCGCAACACTCATCCATGGCTTTGTAAATAATCCCAATAAACTCGTTGGTTGCACAGAGTGAACTTGGTGGGATCATGCCTTGGTTTGTTTTAGAAATCTTAGGAAGAGAAGTAGGTGTTTATATCTCCTCCCCCACAAAGGAGTTTTAGCAACAGATACCAATTATATTTTGGAAGCAGAAGATAAAAGTTCATACAAAGCATGGTGCCTGATTTGAGTTCAGAATTTTTCATGGGAAGATAAAACTGAATAAGTTATCATATGTAAAGCACTCTGACCATGCAGTAGGGGAGAACCTCATTATTTCTGCTTAATTTGAAAGTTAATTTGAAGAGAATCTTTTCTACTTAAGTTGAAGTAGGAGATTTAAAGGACAGTTTTATAGACTGGGAAAGGGAGCGATGAATTCCTGAGAGGTAACTGAAAATATAAACTAATATAAACAAATATGGTATCTAGCGTAAGAAACCATGTCTGGCAAGTGGAATTAATAAGTTGAATGTCTAGAGAGTGGCCATAAGTATTAACCAATCCTTTTCAAGAGAATCTGAAGTTGGCAAGACCCATGAATACAAAAAGTTTCTGTGATGATTGACAAACTGTAAAATATCGTATTTGAATTCCATGGGGGATTTGTGAATATTCTTTACAAGATTCTCTGCTTCCTGAAATAGGCAGCATTTTGTTACACTAAATTTCAAATGTGCCCTGTATAGATATCTTGCATTTCAGGACAAGGATATATTCACAAAAAAATACTATTTTGTAGGACTGGACTGCTTACAATATTTCAGATAAGTAATGGAAGTTGAGAAGACTTAGCCCCTTTGAGACACTTGGTTTTTATTTTAGCAACAGCTCAATTGGTCCACCGATATTCTGTTCAGGTCTCAGGTATTTCAATGGTAGCTGGGGGCTGAAGTCACTATCTTCTGGTCTCTTTTATCTAAGTTTGTGGAATAATAGGGGGAGTGAAACATGTGGCATTTCCTCTTCTTCAAAAGAGTCCTTTGAACACAATTCCAAGATCTAGAGACCCAAAAACTTCTGGGTAAGTTTTCTTCAACCTGGAAGCCTAATAGGAACACAGGTGAGCATTGGCATCCATCCAGCTGCTGGTGGAGAAAGCAGGTCTTCTTAGTATACATGAGAAAGGATCTTAGTATACAGTGGTTCTTAGTATACATGAGAAATAGAAACTCAAAAGGATGAAGCTTACTTCCATAGAACTGAAGGTAAAGCAAATGACAAGGGTGCTAAGACTGAGTGAGAAAACACAGAGGCAGAATGATATTTATATCCCAGAGACAATCACTCCTTACACAGAACCCATTGTGAATTTGTCAAGAATTAGACACAACCACAAATAACAAAGTCACAGTGAAGGAAGTAAAGCTGAAACAAGGGCAGTGCTGTTTGAAACTGCCTTACCATGTCTCACCCTTAACTGCAATTAAGAAAGTTTGTCACCTGTATCCTAGCAAGGTGACAGAAATATGGCACTATTGCCTATTTTGGCTCAGAACCAAGTTCTTCAAGTACACTGACTCTCCCAAGAAGTCATCAGTTGCCAATAGCTCCTTGGCTAGAGGGAAACTCCATGATCCATGCAGGGATTTTGCTGACTTGACCAGGACCAGGTCTGTGTAAGCAGTCAGAGCTGCTCTGAGTTCGTGTGTGCAGTGGTGTTGATGTGACGAGGATGTGTTGTTTTTACCACAGGCATCCTCTGTGGTACCTTCCTCCTTCTTGATGCCCAAGCCTGGAGAGATTTAGGGTATAATATCAGGCACATGTAGAGTTGGAAACTCCACAGTCACTTCTATACATTGACTAGTTACAGGTCTCTGTGATAATTGCCATCTACTATAAAAAGAAGCTTCTCTGGTAAGAGTTACAAGACAAATTAAACTATGGAAACCAGAAACTGCATAGACTGGCAAACTTTTAAAACATTGATGCAAAGATATTTTTCACCTTTCCCCAGCTGCTAAAATCCTATTTATGCAGTCTCCATTGCTGTGAGCCATAAACTTACCCCTGAGTTTGTATAGTTAGTTTAGTTTACAGCTTCTCAAAAGAAGTGCCCATACCCTCTCCATTGAAAAACAGCCTAATTTTGGGTTCCCACTGGGGTTTTCATGTGTGACAATGGACTCTTACATTAGTCATTTAGAACTACAGTTATTCTAGAATACTGGGGTAGAAATGCTAGACAACAAGAGAGTGAGTATAAAGAGACTCTCACAGCCTTGAAATCTTGCCTGTATTTAAATGAGTTCTCATCATGTGCAATAGCCTTGCTCTTTTGCCATCCTGAGACGGCTCACTGATGTAAGCTATTTTTGTGAAGTAGAATGGAATGGATATATCTACCAGAGGACTTCTGTACCGATACACAGTTATTGTTCTCGTTTCCTTGGGAAAGGGGCATCATGGCAAAGGTCTGCAAAACACCAGGCAATTAACATTGAACATGACTGAATAAAACTATGTGCTCAAAAGAGAAATATCTTGCATAGCCTTTGACGTATTTACAGATACTATTGCAATAAATAAAACATTGACCTTTAAAAGTGACATTGGTATCTGGATGGCTTCCATAACTAGCTGTGCGATGCTTTTATTTGTTGAGTTAATCAGAATAAAGTGGTTTTATTTAAAAAATAAAGTAAACACAAGTGACATTCAATCTATAGTTGCCTTCTACCCACAGGTGTCCCCTTCAAGCGATGGCAACCAATCACACAATCGCTGGTAGAAGGGTTATTAGAACTACTGACAATGTAGGGCTAAGAACCAGACAGAATTCCAATAGATCAATGCTAAACAGGGCCTTGTATGAAGGAAAGCAGAGCAGCTCCAGATCCTGAAGACTCCTACATTTAGTTAGGTCTATGTTAGGTCCAGATGGAAGACATCCGAAGGCTAAGGAAATAAGAAACAATCAAATTCTGTTAGCAGTTCCTCCATCTCCTTTACTAACTTGTTTGCCTCTCACCCAGCTTCTGACCCATCAGTGTCAGAAACACTAACTGTATCCCTAGATTCAATACCTTTGTTGAGGGCTCACGTATCACTCTGCTATGTACAGAAAAACCCCTTTTTAAGATAAATAGAGATGAATCGTGTCCTCTCATCCAGGATGTAGAGAAACTTAAAAAATCTCACTCTCCAATTCTTTCCCACTCAACAGCACATGCTGAGCAGAGTGTTTCACTGGGGATGGATGATTAGTTCATCTGTATTTCACTGAATCACTATGGAAGCAAACAGAACGGAAAGTTGTAAAGTTTGAGAAGATATGAAAAAGTAAAGTAATAGTCTTAAAAGTTATTAGTGCAATCATCTTTATCCATCATCTTTTTGTCTGTAATATGAATAATTTACAGAACAATAAATAGAATTCCATTTAATTTAAAATGTATCCATTGGTTCAACAGCCACAACCCACGTTTTGGGGAAGAAACTGATACTAGCAACCTAAAGAGAGTCTGAGTTGGGTGAAAGCTGTTGCATGAAAAAGTATATTTCCAGAAAGACAGAGAAAGCGGATACTTCTTGACACCTCATTCTAGGATGTCACAAGAGAAGCCAATAGGCTCCTTGCTAAGCTGTGTCTCTTAGACTAGACTCTGTGCACTGTCTCAAAACAACCTAACCTGCTCTATTTAAAAAATATTGTTTGTTATTGTTCAGTTTTTAATTAAATTGTAATCACACCATTTTCCACCTCCTCTTCCTTCTGCCAACTCCTCAAGTAGACATTGTTTTTAAAGCTTGACATTTTCAATGAATTGTAGAGAGAAGCTCTTGTGAACTATATGGAAGCATCATCTGTCCATAAATAGCTGATGGCTAATTAGGTGAGGCAGGAAATAATAGGATAGGGAGAGGGGAACTCTTGAATAGAGTCATGCATGGGAAGAGAATCGCCCCAAACTCTGAGGGGACAGATGCATGAAACTGAGGAGAGGTAGGCAGCCATGTGGTACTCATAGACTAGAATAAATGGGTTAATTAAGTTAGAAGCTTGTTGGGAAATAAGCCCAAGCTTATGGCCTAGTCATTTATTCATAAGAAAAATTGACTGTCAGAGTCATTATTTTGGGAACTGTGGCATAGGTGGAAAAGACCGTGGTTACAATAAATAGTTCTTATGTCTAAGAATAGATTCCTGCTTATAATTTATAGTTCCAAAATTGGGGTGGTATGCTTTGATGAGTTAAGATATATTTATAGAAAGATTGTGTCAGAATAAGTCAAATTGAAACTATTACAGAAAATTGTAGATTAAGCTGACACCATTTTTCTCTCAACCATAGGCTTGGTAAAAGCCTTGGTAACTGAATTATTTTTAAATTTCATACTGTAATTGGGGGTGGGGGCAAGGCATAAAAATGGAACTGGCATTTTATTCTGTAGTTAACATGAGACATAATGTTATTCATACATGCATACATACCTGTACGTGTGTACACTTATATATATATTTATTTACACACATATATGGCTTGTTCAAAGAAACTTGCTAGAATAGCTATAATTCTTTATGCAGATGATATTGGACAGTAGTTAATTTTACCTTTCTCTGAATATTTGCTCCCTGAAATCAAATTTCCAATACATTTCTTACACCAAGGAAAATGTACTTTAATTTTATGTGCATGCATGCAGGTACCTGCAGAGGTCATCAAAGTCCTTGTAGCTGGAGTTACTGGAGATTGTGAGCTACCAGACATTACTACTTCAAACTGAAGAGCAAGAATAACTTAACTATCGACCTATCTTTCTACCTCCTACCTTGTTTAATTTAAAATCACTCTCTGAGCATTTCTCAGAGTACCTGATGGATTGTGCTATCAGGAACATGTCTCTCAGCTTTGGTGCAGTCTTCTAGTCTCTCTCACCTGTTCTCATGAATTTTCTTGTGAAACCACCTTCCTCTGCTGAAGCACAGTAGCCCATAGGATGTGTTCTGAAGATCCCCTAGAAATGACTCCAAATTATGATTGTTTCATTGAGCTAATTGTTTTGTGTAACTAGGAGCTGGGTATTTCTTCTTCACTTTTTTACCTCGTGTCTGTTATAGCAATTAACATATAGAAGCTAGGAAATCTTGGTGAAATGAATGAAAAAGAAACAGAAAACTATTCAAATAACTAACTAATTGTCTTAGTTAGGGTTTTATTGCTGTGAAACCATGACCAATGTAAATGCAAGGGCAACATTTAATTGGGGCTGGCTTACAGGTTCAGAGGTTCAGTCCATTATCATCAGGGCGGGAGCATGGCAACATCACAGCATCCAGGCAGTCATGGTGCAGGAGGAGCTGAGTTCTGCATCTGCACCCAGAGGAAGCCAGGAACAGACTGAACATCCTCAGGCAGCTAGGAGGAGGGTCTCCAAGTCCATCCCCACAGTGACACACTTCCTCTAACAAGGTCACACCCTCTAATAGTGCTACTTCCTGGGCCAAGTGTATGCAAACCATCACACTAATATATACACTTCACACACATTGAGAAGCAAGCAAGCTGTTTTGCTATGTCTCCCATTATTTTCATGTAGCTCAAGATCTCTTAGTACATGTACTCAGCCATGGGCACTCCCTCACTGGAGATGGTTGCATCTAAAAAGCACATGTGGACATACATACATATGTATGTACAGTGACAATACATGACACATCTTGATCAAAAGACACATATTGGCTACTCTTTATTAAACATAAAGCACACATGCTTCTTTGGTCCTGCCACTTTCAGTCTCCTACTGCCTTGGGCTCTGTTTACTCAGTTATAATTTGGAGATGATGGTACTACTCAGCTTCTACATATATTTTAACTTGAATAGTAAATTAAACATCATGATTCACACAACTGTACTAAGAATTTAAAAAAACAAATAACTGCTACTACTCTTTTTTTTATGATTATCATGCTGGTAGAAGTTCCATGTCCTGTATCTATCATGCTTCCATATGCTCTTGAGGACCAACATGTGTGTGGTCAAACCCCAATGAAGCACTTTAGAATAACAATCCATTACATGAGTATTGTAAAATATTTAAAGCACAAAGGAATACGATTATTATAATACAAACTACCAAGAGCATATAAAATAAAGTTATATATAGACAATTTTGACTTTTTTTGGACCTGTCAAGATTTCTTTTGAGACAGTGTTCTAGTAAATCATTAATGGCATTAATTACAGTGTGATTTTAAAAGGTTATTCACTGATGTCACTGATAAACCTAAATCGTAATTTTAAATGACTAAAGCCAGTCCTTAGGTGTGGGCTACAAAAGACTCTGATGGGTACATAAGCAAAAGCCACATACTTTAGTCTCGACCCATATTTCCTTGCACTGCTGTCATTTAGACATTAACTCTTGGAAGACTCTCGGGGGTCCCTGCTTTTTTTAATTCTCCCCAGAATTATCTGGAAATGTTTGAGACTGAAAAGAGATTAAAAGGAAATATCTGCCCTACTAATAGACACTTCTTTAGATCAGACCACAAAGAAAGCTTTGCCTCAAATTCTTATGGGAAAATGCTCACCTGAGGGATAAAGGCAAACAGAGCTTGCTAAGAACTATTCCTTGATTAAAGGCCCCAGTAACTTTTCAGTCACAGTCTTAAATTCAGAGATATTCAAACCTTTGGGTAGCAGCCAGCTCAACTTTGCTAATGAAAACAATGACATAAAGACTTCAAGCAAAAGGTTAACAATAAACATAATACAAGAGGGCCTCAAATGTAAAAACAACCAGAGGTGGAAGAATTGATCAGAGAATCAATAACACCTGAGCCTGGTATTAGATAGTTTTAGAGCTACACCATAAATAGCAAAGATGAATTTTCATCATTAAGAATGTACCACTACCAAAACATTTATGAAACACTGAAGAAAATATAGAAAGATTGTAGCAGCCAGATGTTGGGAAGAATTGCTGTAAAATACTGTCTCTGGCCATGACAGAACCATTGCATTCATGAAGTCATAGTAACTGTGCTTGCCTGAAAATGATTTGCACAACATCAAGCCAGTCAAAAACTTCCAGCTTGGGTGGAAAGAAACTCACCAAGAGTTAGTGAAAGTTACTGAGAGTTACTGGCAGTTGTTAGTATCTACAGGAAAGAAAGTCAAATCTTTTTTTCAGAGGTGTGGCCTCTCAGGTTGCCCTGAAGCCATGGAGGGCCCTGCACCTTGACATATCCAGGCAGAATTAATTGTACTCAGTGGATGATAAAGAAAAAAGAAAAGGGCATGGAGGAAGTTGGGAGACATTGGAGAGTTTTGAGAAGTTACATATATTCAGGATTCAGTGTATACATGCATACAATTTGGAAATGAAGTAATTTGGTGAGGAAATGGATACATTGTGAATAGGAAGCTTAGGCTGGTGGGTATGAGTGTTGGTGACAGAAAGCCTGGAAAATGTGAAAAATCACACAGAATAGGGTTACAAAGTGTCTTAGGGTTTCGTTGCTGTGGAGGGACAACATGACCAAGGTAACTCTATAAAGGCAAACATTTAATTGGGGCGAGCTTACGATTATCAGAGGTTCAATCCTTTATCATTATGGTGGGAGGCATGGTAGCATCCAAGCAGATATGGTATTAGAGAAGGAGCTGAGAGTTCTACATCATGATATAAAGGCAGCCAGAAGATGACCGTTTTCTTCAGGTAGCCAAGCATCTCTTCTGCACTGGCCAGAGCCTGAGTTGGGGAGACCTCAAAGCCCACCTACACAGTGACACACTTCCTCCAACAAGGCCAAAACTTCTCCAATAAGGACACACCTGCTAATAATTCCACTCCCTATGGCTAAGCATTCAACTCCATAAATCTATGTGGGTCAAACCTATTTAAATCTCTACAAGGGGCCTTCAGGACTTTATGCCTTTTCTGTAGTTTCTGGAGAAAATATCTACATCTCTGGTAAATACAGTTTGCTATTTCATAAACTTTATAGGTAAGAACTTTGACATAGGCCTCCATTGGCCCATTATTATGTCATGGTGGGCTTCCCGTGTCTTTTATGTTTCCAAATGTTGCCCATATACCTTAATATATGGTTCTGTTTCTCTGTAATCAAAGCCATTGACTTTGTGTGTCTCTGTTCATTTTTCCCCCATACTATCTCTCTATTACAGATCATAGAAAGGTTTTTGGAAAACTTTCTGGAGAAATACTCCATGCTGACAGGTCTGGTGAATTCTATTTACCTAGATCGCTTAGGGTAGTCTCCATCTCGGTCTTTCATTGAATTAAATCTCTCCTGTGCCATACATTTTGTTGCACCAGTTATATCCCTGCATTCTTTTTTAAAAAATAGTTCATTTAGAATTCTATACAGTGTGTTTTGGCCATATTCATCCTCCATCCATCACCTCCTTCCCTCCCATACAACTTTTTTGACTTTTTCTCCCACTAAGACAAATTTGTGTTGGCCAAATATTCTTAGAAATGTAGTCTTTTATTTATTAAAGTTTTGTCAACATATCAGAAACTATACAATAAGAAAAAATCGACTCTTTTCCCAGCAGCTAAGAATTGTCAATAGCTTCCATACTCAGAATGGAACTTCATGTCTAACTCCCATCTCTATAATGAGATTTGGTCCAACTTGGGCTAATATCCCTCTTGTGCATGATGTCACAACCATTATGAGTATATGTATATAGCTGTCCTCTTATGCTCAGGAGACTGTTTCCCTACATTCATTTACCACATCAGGCTCTTGCACTCTTTTTACAACCTTCCCTTCCTTAATGATACATGAGTCTTTGGATTGTGTTGGGAGAGTGCAGTATACATGCTCTATTTAAACTTGGGCATCCTGTAGTCACTTCTCTGCCTCTTAGTGAGCTGTGAATTCCTGTGTTTATCATCATTATCTACAAACAAGGTTTCTCAGATAAAAGGCTTCTCTGATAAAAGTTGATAGATGCAGAATAATAATAGTATGTGCTTTTCAAAGATATTTGATCTGCCTTGAAATAGGTTCTCAGTCTGATAATTGTACCAGATGTGGGTTTCCTCTTATGGAGCTGGTATTAAATCTGGGTAAATAGAATCCACAAGACCTGTCAACATGGAGTATTTCTCCAGAAAGTTTTCCAAAAACCTTTCTATGATCTGTAATAGAGAGATAGTATGGGGGAAAAATGAACAGAGACACACAAAGTCAATGGCTTTGATTACAGAGAAACAGAACCATGTATTAAGGTATATGGGCATGACAGATGATTAGGTGTTATGTAATACTGTCTTCATTAAGCAGAATAATAGTAGTATGTGCTCTTCAAAGACATTTGATCTGCCTTGAAATAGGTTCTCAGTCTGATAATTGTACCAGATGTGGGTTTCCTCTTATGGAGCTGGTATTAAATCCACTCAAAGTACTTGGTTTCTCCCACAGTGTTCAGACCATTATTGTACCAGTGGCAATACTTTGCAAGGTCAGATGTTATTGTAGCTAACAAGACTCACTTCTGGGTGATAGTGAAAAATGCTAGCACCATCCATTGCTATGAATCTAGCCATCAAAAATAAAGTTTCCAGGTCACTTCCAGGTATTTTATTTTTCCATGTTCTATGACCAATATGCAGTGTCTTCAGTAACAAAATGTTTCTGTCAAGTTCTGGAAGATGAGTAAGATCACTGATAATATAGGGTGTAATATTTGAGGATTTGGGGAAAGTCACTGAATAATATCTCCAAAGGAAGTAGCCCATTCCCAAGACTGAGCATCTTATTTATTAGCTAGAATAGCTGGCAGAGGCATTTTTGCCTCCATTTTGAAACTTTGTTTTAATAACTTTATTCTTAACTGATGACTGAAAGTAGAACTTTCCTGGGATCTTCTGACAAGACTGTCATATACTTTTTTAAGTTATTTTATTTAAATGCATTCCAATCGTTGCCCCCCCTCCTTAGTCCCCCCAACAGTTCCTCATCCCATTTCTCCTCCCCTCTCTCCAAGAGGATGCTCCCCCCTAATAGGCCTCCCTCTTACCTGAGGCATCAAGTCTTCCTAGAGTTAAGCATATTTTCTCCCACTGTGTACAGATTATGAAGACCTCTGTTATATATGTGCCAAGGGTCTTGGACCAGCCAATATATGCTCCTGATTGGTGGCTCAGTCTCTGTGAGCTCTCTGGGATCTGGATTAGTTGAACTGCTGGTCTTCCTATGGGGTTGCCCTCCCTTTCATCTTCTTCAAACCTTCCCTTAATTCAACCTTAGGGGTCTCTGACTTCAGTCCACTGGTTGGGTGTAAGTATCTGCCTCTGTCTCTGTCAGCTGCTAGTAGGGCTTCTTAGAGGACAGCCATGCCAGGCTCCAGTCTGTAAGCACATCATAGTAGCATCAGTAATAATGTTAGTTTTTGGAGCCCCACCATGAAATAAATCCCAATTTGGGCCAGTTATTGTACTGCTTTTCCTTTACTCTCTTCTTCATTTTGGTTCCTGTGCTTCTTTTAGACAGAAACATTCTAGTACAGAAATGTTGACTATGGGTTCATTAGTAACCCTGTCTATCTACTTGAGGACCTGTCTATGTACTATAGGTAAACTCTTCGAGTTCCCCCCCCCAATTGGACATTTTGGCTGAGGTTGCCCCCAATGAATCCTGAGAGTCTCTCACCTCCCTAGTCTCTGGTATTTTCTAGAGGGTCCCCCACCTCCTATCTCCTGAGGCTGCTTATCTCCATTCATTTTCTTGGCCCTCTGGACTTCCTATATCTTACCCTATGGCCCTTTCCCCTTTCCCTTCATCTCACCCATGCAAGACACTCCCTCCTTCTGTCTCTCATGATTATTTTCTTCCCCATTCTTAGTGGGATTGAAGTATTCTTACTTGGGCATTTCTTTTTGTTACATTCCCTACAGACTATCGGTTGTACCTAGGTATTCTGTACTTTCTGGCTACTATCCACTTATCAGTGAGTACATACCATACAAGTCCTTTGCATCTGAGTTACCTCACTCAGGATGATATTTTCTAGTTCCATCTATTCGACTGCAAAATTTTTTGATATCCTCATTTTTTTTATTAACTTGAGTATTTCTTATTTACATTTCGAGTGTTATTCCCTTTCCCGGTTTACGGGACAACATTCCCCTAGCCCCTGCCCTCCCTTCTTTGGGTGTTCCCCTCCCATTCTCCCCCATTGCCACCCCCCCCAACAATCACGTCACTTTCAGCATCTGGTGATCTTACTAGGATAATCACCCTATGAGGTCAGGATGTCCATGTATATTTTCTAGTTCCATCTATTGTTGTTTATATGGGGTCTTGAGGCCTTCAAATTTAGTTCTTTCTCTGGATATCCTCATTTTTAATAGCTGAATAGTATTTCAATGATAAATGAACTACATCTTCTGTATCCATTCTTCCATTGAGGGAAATCTGCATTGTTTCCAGCTTCTGGCTATTACAAATAAGGCTTCTATGAACACAGTGAAGTATGTGCCCTTGTGGTATGGTGGGATAGATTTTGTGTATATATCCAGGAGTGGTATAGGTGAGTCTTCAGGTAGTACTATTTCCAATTTTCAAAGGAACCAACAAATTGTTTTCCAGAGTAGTTGTACCGGTTTGTAATCCCAGCAACAATGGAGGAGTGTTTCTCTTTTTTCACATCCTTGCCAGCATGTGCTGTCAGTTGAGTTTTTGCTCTTAGCCATTCTGATTGGTATGAGGTGGAATCTCAGTGACATTTTGACTTGCATTTCTCCAATGAATAAGGACTTTGAACATTTCTTTAAGTGCTTCTTGGCCATTTGAGATTCTTCTGTTGTGAATTCTCCTTTTAACTCTGTACCCCATTTTTTTCATTGGATCATTTGGTATTTTGGACGTTGAAGATGTTTTCTGGCCCTTTGAGCTGAGATTCTTTACCCTCTTCTGGTTCTGTTATTCTTAGGTTTAATCTTTGCCTTGTGTCCTGCATTCCCTGGATATTTTGGGTTCTGGAATGTTATATACTTTGTATTTTCTTTGACTGATATAGCAATATCCTCTATGGTATTTTCTATGCCTGAGATTCTCTCTTATATCTCTTGGATTCTGTTGGTGATGCTTGCATCTGTAGCTCCTGATCTCTTTCCTAAGTAGTCCGTCTCTAGGGTTGCCTTCCTTTGATATTTCTTTATTGTTTGTATTTCTACTTTTAGTTCTTAGACCATTTTGTTTAATTCCTTTACATGATTGATTTTATAATTCCTGTCTTTCTTTAAGGGGTTTATTTGTTTCTTCTTTAAGGGCTTATAATCATTTGCCTGTGTTTCTTTAAAGTAGTCCTTTATATCCTCCTTAACACCCTCTATCATCTTCATGAGATGGGATTTTAGGTCTTATCTTGCTTTCCAGACATGTTACGGTATCCAGGTCTTGCTGTAGTGGGAGAACTGGGTTCTGATAGTGCCAAGTTGCATTGAGTTCTGTCACTTATGATGTTGTGCTTGCCTCTGGCCCTCTAGTTCTCTCTAGTGTTAAGAGGCCAGAGTGTTTCTGATTGGAATTGGCCTCCTTGGAGGCAGGTAGAGCTCTGTGAACTGAGTTAGAGCTGGACTCATTGGAGGCAGACGATTTTGTCTCTGGTTAAGATGGGCCTCCTATGTCTCTGGTTAGAATATGAGTCCTGTGTCCCTGGTCACTGTGGACTTTCTGTGCCCTTGTTTTCTGCAGACCTCCTGGGAAGCATGCTGGCCTTAGCATTTGGGTTAGTATAGGCTGCTGATCTGGCCCAGGTGGGGAAGTGGACCAGAAGGCTCCATTTTGACTCTTTATGCATTTTATAGACATATTTTAGAAAGTTTCTCTAGTAATAGGTTTTGTTAGACAAAACAACATAGTCACCAATTCTAGTGATAATTCTATGCAATCATTGAGAAGGGATTGTGTTAGCCATTAGGATGGCTCTGGTATAGCTTTAATGTCTGGTAACATCCTTCTTTCACAACTTACTTACTTGTTTTCAAGTGTATGCATTTATTAAGATTTATGAAGCATTAACTCTGTTAAATACTCATTATATGGAACACTTAAGATATGCTAAGAATGTTATTCTAAATATTATACACATTTCTTTTGTGCCCCAAAGTATGTGTAACACTGTCAATTTTTGTTTCCTCTACAATGTTCCCAAACAGGAAAAGCAGGGACTTAAGAGATGAAAAGAATTATTCTTGTGCCACTTATTTCTGTCTCCTAGGATTCCCCACCTGGAAGACTCGTCATGAATTCCTTTGCTTACTGTCTTCCTTTATTTGTTGAGATGAATAGGAAAATATAGCTATTCTCATGGTTCTCTGAGTAGATGAAGTTTTAGTTCCTTTGGATCTCTCCCTCAGAAACTTCTTTTCACATAGTTTAATCTTTATGCAGTGAATATGTCATTGTTATAACTTCTTTGATCACTATGATTGATTCCTATACTAATACCATTTTCAGTGGTCCTGATGTTTCTTACTGAGAGAAAATCTCCACGCTGGCTTCCTGTACTACCTGGACTATGAATGTCTATACCAGCTGTCTGTTCCTCTGTGTTAGATCAAAGCGAATGACAGTTAAATAAACAAAGACTTTTCTATTGATTTTCATGGTGGTCCTTTGTCTTAACTTCACCATTCTCAGCCTCTGAGACTGCAAAAGTAAAATGAACTTTGAGATATTACAAATGAGTGATGTCAAGTTTGACTGCTAATGACTTCTGTTAACTAGTTCCTATGTGTGGGGAGGACAACCATCTAAAATAGAACTTCTCATCCTTTTGTCCATGAACTCTTTAGTGTGGAATGACCCTCTCATGGAGGGAGGGTGACTAAGATCATCAGAAAATACAGATAGTTACATCACAATTCATAGCAGTAGCAAAATTATACTTATGAAGTAGCAATGAAATAATTTCATGGTCGGGAGTCACTACAACATGAGTAATAATATTAAAAGATTGTAGCATTAGGAAAGTTGAGAACCACTGTTCTAAATCAGCCTGGAAAGTGTTATGAAATATAAAACTAAAATATCTTTTTCTACTGTCAGATGGTACATAATCACCATACTCAAGATTTTGCTGCATACTTGCAATACCCTTGTGCACACAAAAAGTAAAGCACATCTGCTCATCAGGCCCTGGAAACCTACGTTACTCGCTTCAGTTAGTTTTTGATGCAATCATTGTTGCAGTTTTGAAACTCTAACGAAAGAAAATGCTTAAAGTCACAAGAGGTATGCATATGTTCCCAGAGGAAGTTAGATAATATCATGCCCATCTTTGAATGTGCATTTTGGAATGGGGGGAGAAGTCCTGGGATTACAATAAAACCTTTTGATGCACATGCAAACTCAGATTCTGACCTACATATTTTTTTTTTGACATTTTAACTTGTCTTATCAGATTCTATCTCATTACATTGTGCCAGGCTATTTGATCTAATAGTTCTCTGATGTCCTCTTTTCCTTGAATATGCTACATTGAATTTTGGTCCCAGTATTATTGTAGCACATCAACGCCTTTCCTAAAAGGTTCCAGAGAACAAACTTGAAGTGATATGAGGGTAATTAGATAGAGAAGGAGTAGATGAAGAGGATAATCATGTTTAGGACAAAAGCATTTATCTAATTTACCGCCTCCTGTTGGGGAAAGGAGGTGAAGTTTCTGGGTTTTATTTTCCTTTGAAAATTTTCCATTTATTCACACATATTTGTTCACATGCATGCGTGCACACACCATAGTGCACATATACATGCCAGAAAACGGCTTGCAGGAGTCAATCCTCTTCTTCCACCATGTAAGTTCTAGGTATGAAACTCAAGTTATCAGAATTGGTAGTGTGCACCTTCACCTGACAAGCCAAATCCCCTGTCCACTCTTTTCTTTTTAAGCTTCAGGAGTATTAGTTTCATTACATCTCCTAGTTCCCAGAGGTCTATGTTATTGCTTTGAATTATGTTCTTGTATCTCTGCTTCCAGTGGTTCTCAGCGCATTGTTGCAGATTTCTACTCTGGACACAGGAAAGAGGAGGTAATCCTTCATCTCACAGACAGAGGAGGATTAAGTAATACTTGCTATGCAGAATGGGTGGTAGGCAAAGTTCTAGAACGTTAAGGGAGAAGTGGTGGTTTATAGTTATTTGTTGATTTTTAATTATTTATTTTTATTGGATGTTTTATGTTTTACATTTCTAATGTTATCCCCTTTCCTGGTTCCCCCTATCCCATAACTTCTCCCCATGTTTCTATGAAGATACTCCCACTCCCACCCAACCACTTCTACCTCAACACCCTGGCATTCCCCTCCACTGGGGAAATGAGCCTTCACAGTACCAAGGGCTTCTCCTCCTATTGATGCCAGATAATGCCATCCGCTGCTACATATGTGGCTGAAGCCATGGGTCCCTCAATATATACTTTTTGGTTGGTGGTTTAGTCCCTGGGAGCTCTGGGGAGTTTGGTTGGTAGATACTGTTTTTCTTCCTATGGGGTTGCAAACCCCTTCAGCCCCTTCAGTCCTTTCTCCTCCATTAGGGTCCGCATGCTTAGTCTGATGATTAGCTGTAAGCATTCTCATCTGTATCAGGCTCTGACAGAGCCTCTCAGGAGATATTACATATCAGGTTACAGTCAGCAAGCACTTCTCAGCATCAGCAACAGTGACTGGGTTTGGTGGCTGAATATTGTATGGATCCCCAGGTAGGGCACTCTCTTCAGATGGCCTTTCTTCGGTCTCTGCTCCACTCTTTGTCCCTCTATTTCCTCCCATGAGTATTTTGTTCCCCCTTCTAAGAAGAATTGAAGCATCCATAATTTGGTCTTCCTTCTTCTTGAGCTTCATGTGGTTTGTGAATTGTATCTTGTGCTTTCAGAGCTTTTGGGCTAATAGCCACTTATAAGTGAGTGCATACCGTGTGTGTTTATTTGTGACTGAATTACCTCACTCAGGATGATAGTTTCTAGTTCCATCCATTTGCCTAAGAATTTCATAAAGTCATTGTTTTTAATAGCCGAGTTGATTTTTTTATGATGACTTACTTTGGTGTTTTTACTTTAGAATGGTGTGAAAAAGCAAACATAGCCTGTTCTTCACCTGAATTCAGGGAGAGGGTAATGTGAGAAGGGGTTTGTGAAGTTAGGACTGAGAGGAGAGACGAAAAGAAGCCACGATTGGTAAATTAATGGGAAAAACCTAAAAAGGGGAAACTATGCATGTTGCTTATTTCTTTTTCTTTTTGTTTTTAGTAATTTTATTCATTTTATATTCAGGTCACAGTTCCCCTCACTTTTCTCCACCTAGTCCCACCCTCCCACTCCCCTTCTTCAGAAAGGGAGCTTTTCCCAACTCCCCATAGCAATCAGTCCTGACATGTGAAGTCACATATGGACCAAGCACATCTTCTCCAATTGAGGCCATACAAGGAAGCCCAGCTAAGGGAAAGGGGTCAAAAGGCAGACATAAGAGTATGAGTCAGAGACAGCTCCAAGTCCAACTGTTAGGGGATCTACATGAAGGCCAAGCTGCACATCTACTACACATGTGTAGGGGGCCTAGGCCCAGTCTGTGTATGTTATTTAGATGGTGATTCAGTTGCTGTGAGTCTCATGGGCCCAGGTTAGTTGGCTCTGTAGGTCTTCTTGTGGTATTCTTAACCTCTCCAGCACCCTCAGCCCTTGTCCTGACTCTTCGATAAAATTCCCTGAGCTCTGCCTAATGTTTGACTCAGACAGTTCAGTATTAATATCATACGGTCTACATCTGGGTGTGAACATTGGATATTTTCCTCTTACAAGTTGATGTGCTTATAAAAGGATAAAAAGAGGGGGATTATGATCTTTGGAGGTGTGGTAAAGTATGAGAAAAGGGGGTGCCTTAGCGGGTCCATACTGAAACATCCCCTCCTTCTGAGGGAACAGCCACACAGATGGTATACTATAGAATAGAGTTTATTCAGGGCAAGGAGAGAGAAGTTAAGAGGATTAGGAGAGAGAGAGAGAGAGAGAGAGAGAGAGAGAGAGAGAGAGAGAGAGAGAGAGAGAGAGAGAGAGAAGACCCAGAGGAGTGGAGGCCAGCCATGAGTACATGGAGAGAAGAGGGGAATGAGGAGAGCAGGGACAAAGGGGGAAGAGGGTAAGAGCAAGAAAGCAAGAGAGCAAGAGAGTGAGGAGGGAGCAAACTGCCCCTTTTATATTGTCAGGCATATCTGGCTGTTGCCAGGTAACTGTGGGGGTGGAGTTTAGACAGAATGCTAACACAAGTCTTTGTATACTATCCCTTATGCTATGAGAGCTAGCCAAAAGAGGAAAAGATCCAGCTCAATTCCAGTTTGGTTTCCTTTTGTCCTTTATCGAGATGCGTGTTTTCTTCAGAAATAGGGTTTTATTCAACCAAGAACAGCAGAAACTTCTTTAAATGTTTTGGGCACCTCTGAGACATCTGGCCAATAATTTAGAGGAAGTCATACACAAGTCATACCCAAGTATAGCACTTGGAATTTGATTTGAAAACCTATGACTTCTTGGATCAGCTTTTAACTATTCTTGCAGAGCACTTCTATTAAAGTTCATGTAATAATCGTGTTTCTAATCTTTAGGAGATAGCAAACACTTTTAAAATTATGTTAGAAAAGAAAAATGTCATCATGGAATGTAATTTTTCAGGCTAATAAAATTCTCACCTTCCCATGACATATCCATGTTACAAGCCCTCAAAACCATTTAGCTTCACCACTTGACACTTTATGACTGATCCTAGAAAGTTTGCTAAGACATTTAAAATACATATTAATTATAGACTTATACTATACTTGTATGTTTTAAAATCATGTACTCAGACTAGATTTTCACATATATTGCAATGTATCACTTAAGATGTGTAAGATACATTTTTGTGTGTGTCATCTGTTACATCAATGTCTACTTCTCAGAGTCATCAACTGCTCTTAAAATATTTCAACAAAAGATAACATTTCTATAATGATTCTTTCATCTGTGGGAATTTTCTAAACTAATTCAAGAATCATCCCAAATTTGTTTTCTTTCTACTGATTTCTTCCATCCTCAGGCACAGAGAAGAGAAATTCTCTATTTTTCCATTAATATTCTAATTTGTCAGAATAATAAAGAGTTAAGAATAAGAGCAAGGCAAATTTACCCTGAATGCCTTGGATACCAATATTAGCCATGATAACTGTCAGCATTACATATACCTTACTAGAATCACTTTTTTTTTCCTTTATTAACTTGAGTATTTCTTATTTACATTTCGAATGTTATTCCCTTTCCCAGTTTCTGGGCCAACATCCCCCTAACCCCTCTCCCTCCCCTTCTATATGGGTGTTCCCCTTCCCATCCTTCCCCCATTACTGCCCTCCCCCCAACAATCACGTTCACTGGGGGTTCAGTCTTAACAGGACCAAGGGCTTCCCCTTCCACTGGTGATCTTACTAGGATATTCATTGCTACCTATGAGGTCAGAGTCCAGCGTCAGTCCGTGTATATATAGTCTTTAGGTAGTGGCTTAGTCCCTGGAAGCTCTGGTTGCTTGGTATTGTTGTTCGTATGGGGTTTGAGCCCCTTCAAGCTCCTCCACTCCTTTCTCTAATTCCTTCAACAGGGGTCCCGTTCTCAGTTCAGTGGTTTGCTGCTGGCATTCGCCTCTGTATTTGCTGTATTCTGGCTGTGTCTCTCAGGAGAGATCTACATCCAGTTCCTGTCAGCTTGCACTTCTTTACTTCATCCATCTTATCTAATTGGGTGGCTGTATATTTATGGGCCACATGTGGGGCAGGCTCTGAATGGGTGTTCCTTCTGTCTCTGTTTTAATCTTTGCCTCCCTATTCCCTGCCAAGGGTATTCTTGTTCCCCTTTTAAAGAAGGAGTGAAGCCTTCGCATTTTGATCATCCGTCTTGAGTTTCATGTGTTCTGTGCATCTAGGACAATTCAAGCATTTGGGCTAATAGCCACTTATCAATGAGTGCATACCATGTGTGCTTTTCTGTGATTGGGTTACCTCACTCAGGATGATATTTTCCAGTTCCATCCATTTGCCTATGAATTTCATAAAGTCATTGTTTTTGATAGCTGAGTAATATTCCATTGTGTAGATGTACCACATTTTCTGTACCCATAGAACCACTTTCAATTTTTAATTCTGTTAATACCTGTTGCTAAAAAATCAATTACTATATGTCATGGACCTACTTTGAATAAAGATTGATTCCAAAGACTCAGCCTCAATTTTTTTTCTGTCATTTTGTTTTATCAGCTTAGGGAAAATAACACTTACGTAAAATCAACGATTGCTGTTTATATTTAGGACCCATTATATAAAAGACCCATTTCTGGATTCATAATAATCATGGAATTATTAGTATTTGATAATGTTTTTGTTTCTTTGTTTTGAGATTAGTGTAGTAAGTAGCTCCAGCTGGCTGTGAACTTACAATGTATCCATCACTGGCTGTGAACTTACAATGTAACCATCACTGGCTGTGAACCCTTTTATCTTCCTGCCTCAGTTATGCAGGTGACCGACTTGATAATACCTTTATTAGTTCCTTAGACAAGATTGTAGAATCCATAGAACTTAAGTGATATCCTGGGTTTCTAGGTCATTATATGTTGTGGGCTGAGATTCAAGCGAGGATTTTACCAACCTGACAAACAGCATGCTTTTTATCTCATACCAAGAATAGTAATGCGATGACCCCAATGATAAACAGTTTCACTAAAATCACTCACACTGCTTGAAAATTAAGCCTACCATTGCTCAGGCATTATATTCACGCATACTTTTGGTCTTTCCTGAAGGTAATGTCTCAGTAGGAATACCACATGATTTTGCTTCATTTCAGCACAAGGGTTAAGTCTTTGCTAGGGTAAGATTGATGTGGGTGGGCACGTGAGTCATTCCTTTCAGAAGGCTTGAGAAGCAGCATTTAATCTACCATTCTCTTTTGTGGATAGAAAATGTATTAAAATAAAGCTTCTACTGGTCTGAGTCCCTGCAGGGTAATTTTGAGCACAGCATGCTTCCTGGACAATGACATATATGTGGCATTCGTGAGAAATAAACTCGGTTGTAACTCTTGAGTGGCTTATTCGTTCAGCATGAGCGCACAGTAGCAATTGCTGTGGTTATCTTACCCAGACTGCCTTAGCCTGCTTTTACTATTTCTGTCTTAAGCGGTCTGCTCTTTGTGTCCAGAGATAAAGGCAGGCAGAGGTTCAGAGAACAGATGACTGAAAAAGCAAACTATGGTTGTGGGTATTGTGACCCCCAAAAGCAGAGTTACAAAAGCAGCAATTAGATAAGAGGAAAACAAAAGGAAGCGATAAACACGGAACTGCTGAGAGAAAGCTGAAAAGAGTCCAAATTAGACCAAAACATCCAGCAAGGAAGAAGAAAGAAAGAAAGAAAGAAAGAAAGAAAGAAAGAAAGAAAGAAAGGAAGGAAGGAAGGAAGGAAGAAAGAAAGGAAGAAAGAAAGAAAGAAAGAAAGAAAGAAAGAAAGAATAGAGACCCCTGAGGCATAGGAGGTTAGAAGGGCAGAAGGGATGGAATTAATGGAAGTCACCTAGAAATTTAGTGGTGTTGGCATTATTAGTGGCTGGGCAGGGCCAGAACGCTAGCCAAACTACCCATGGAGACTCTTTGGATGCCCTAAGGCTGAGAACCCTCCTAGAGTCTCATTTGCAGCTCTCTGTCAGTAGCAAAGCCATTCTGTGCTTGGAACAAGGGGGAGCAACAATACACTGAGATCCTTTGGGGTGACCATCTGCTGTATGTTTACAGTGACTGCTGGTAGAAAATGTATCAAGACATCTAGACTAAGCTCTGGAAGCCAAGGAAGATGAGTAGGGTGCTGCAATGATCAAAAGATATTGTAAAAAGCAAGCAAACTGCTGGGCAGTTTTTGGCCCATCAACCCCCCTCCACCTTCACCTCTTTCCTGATTCTGTTTTCTCTGGTATGGGAGGGAGCTGACAGTATGGACCCTAGACTGCCTCTGTTTAAATCCTGGCACTACTAATTGCTACTTGGCCAATATCACTGTTCTTGGAGCTGAGATTTTTCTCAGTTGTAAAATAAAAACAATGGAGATATTATGCATGTCAAGCTGGGTAATGACTGCCACAGAGAAAGACTTCACTAATAGGAGTTGTTATTGCTGGCATAGAAAATTATCATTCTCCGTCCTTCTAATCTCACCATGCTTTAATATGAAAGTGATGTGGAGGTCTGGGTGTGCAATGGCATTTAAGTTCCTGGCGCTAGAGACCCTTACTTCTTTCAGGCTGCACATTTGAATCTAGCTCACGGATTAAAATGATTATGATTCCATATGATTCCATCAACAGTACAGATGAAAATGGAGCAAATGTTGTACCAAGGAGACACATTTTAGCTATTCTTCTGTGGCGGTGAGGCTCTTCCCAGAGCTCTGGGTTTCAGGGTTGGAACTGATCCTCAAGCAGTAAAATATGAACTCTTCTCATAAGCCTCAACCGCATGTCTAACCTCAGATTTCAGGTTTGAGTGACTCTAAATCCAATCCCAATGCATCATTCAGTGCTCAAGCTCGGTCAGGGCGTCTTCGTAAATACAGAAAGAGCTTTTATTCAGGTGTTTGCCTCGGGTTCTTGGTGGAGCCTTTTATGGTTCTCAGATTTTGGCAGAGAGATAGGTCTTTCATGTGAACAAAAGGTCCTGGCACTGGGGTGCCAGAGGGAGTGGCAAGAGATTTCACAGCTTAAAACATACCTAACCCTTACCATAAATCTCTAGTGAGGAAAGAGCTTTTCTTTCTCTATGTCCCAAGGTAGCAGGCTTGATGACGGGTGTGTAGCTCGAAAGGCTGGAGACTATGATAAGTTAGAGGACATTTCTCCTGCTGTACTTTGCTCCCTAGAGTGAGTGTTCCCAATGCTGTTCCTCTACCCTGTCTCTGACTCTCTCTGTCTGTCTCTGTCTCTATCTGTTTCTATTCTCCTGTCCTCCCTGCCCACAACAACCTTAGTCTTGCTGACTTACACATCAGGGACTGCTGGTAGGCTTTACAGACTCCAATCTGGCTTTTATTGTGGAAACAGAAATAAGAGAAAACAAAGAGCTTTCTGGGTTGAGGGGTGTTGATGTTATGCTTAACAAAGTTGTACCTAATCTTTCAGACAGCACCCAGAGGCAAAGTGCATTAATCCCAAGACTCTACATGCATGTTAATGAGCAGAGAGGAGCAAGTCAATATTAGCTTCTTCAATGCTCTTCTCTCCCCTTTTCGGTCCTCTGAGGTCCTTAGGCCATGTATTCAGTGTTATAGACTAAGTGAGAGTATGCAGATCAGGGAAACACAGCTGCAAGGACACAGGAGCAAAGGCCTCCTGGTGCTCCATCCCATCAGAGTTCCTAAGCAGCACGCCACAAACTCTAGCTCGTAGAGTCGATTACATCCAAAACTTTTATTATTTACACTGAAAATCTATGTTTATTATCTTGTAGTTTGTGAACAGCTGGTTTGTGGTAACATATGAATTATTCAACTCAAAGAATGAATTTTGTTTTAAATAATAATTATTACATATTTTAAAGCAAATCATTCTTTGGGATTTTATACATCTATATAATGGATTTTGATCACATCTACTCTCATTACTCCCCTCCAACTGCCCACATCCATTGGTCTTACAATTTCTTAGTATTTTTTACTTATTTATTTTTAATTTTTTAATTGGTTATTTTATTTATTTACATTTCAAAGGTTATCTGCCTTCCCAGTTTTCCCTCGGCAAACCCCCATCCACTCTCCCTTTGCTCCTGCTTCTGTGAGGGTGCTCTCCCACCCACTCACTCACTCTCAATTTACCTTCCCAGCATCCCCTACACTAGGGCATCAAGCCTTCACAGAACCAAGGCCTCCCATCCCATTGATGCCAGATAAGGCAATCCTCTGCTCATATGAAGCTGGAGACATGGGTCCCCTCATGTTTACTTTTTGGTTGGTGATTTAGTCCTTGGAAGCTCTGGGGGTCTGGTTGGTTGATACTGTTCTTCCTATGAGGTTACAAACGGCTTCAGCTCCTTCAGTCTTTCTTCTAATTCCTCCATTGTGATCCCCATGCTCAATCGGATGGTTGACTGCAAACATCCATATCTGTATTGGTCAGTCTCTGGCAGAGCCTCTCAGGAGACAGCTGCTATCAGGCTCCTGTCAGCAAACATTTCTTGGCATCAGCAGTAGTGTCTGGGTTTGGTTTCTGCTCCACTCTTTGTCTCTGTATTTCCTTTAGACAGGAGCAATTCTGGGTTAAAATTTTAGAGATGGGTGGGTGGCCCCATCCCTCATACAGGAACTCTGCCTAACTTCTGAATATGGTCTCTACAGGTTGTCTCTCATCTTTGTTGAGTATTTCAGTTAATTTCATCCCCATTGGCTCCTGAGAGCCTCTTGCTTCCTGGCATCTGAAATTTTCTAGTGGCTACCCCTCGTTCCCCATCCCTGAATGCTACACACCTCTATTCAATTTCCTGACTCTCTACACTTATCCCTGTCTCTTCCCACATCTGATCCTGCCTCCTTTTTCCCTCCCCCTCCTCTCCCAATGAGGTCCCTCCATCCCTCTACCTCGCATGGTTATTTTGTTCCCCCTTCTAAGTAGAACTGAAGCATCATCCACACTTTGTTCTTCATTCTTCTTGAGCTTCATATGGTCTATGAGTTGTATCCTGGGTATTCCCTGATTTTTGCCTAATATTCACTTATTTGTGAGTACATACCATGTGTGTTCTTTTGTAACTGAGTTACCTCACTATATTTTCTATTTCTATCCATTTGCCTGCAAATATCCAGAAGTCATTGTTTTTAATAGCTGAGTAGTACTCCACTGTGTAGATGTACCACAGTTTCTGTATCCATTCCTCTGTTGAGGGACATCTGGGTTGTTTCCACCTTCTGGCTATTATAAATAAGGCTGCTATGAACATAGTGGTGCATGTATCCTTGCTATATATTGGAGCATCTTTTGGGTATATGCCCAGGAGTGGTATAGCTGGGTCTTCAAGAAGTAATAGTGATGGTAGCAGCTTGCAATCCCACCAGCAATGGAGAAATGTTCCTCTTTCTCCACATCCTCTCCAGTATCTGCTTTCACCTCAATTTTTTTTTAATTCTAGGCCAGTTTAATAAATAAAAAACAGATTGCAAATATATATATATATATATATATATATATATATATATAATATATATATATTAGAAAAGAGCAAATGTTTTTATTTTAAAGGTGGAGAATGAGGACATAGATAGGATGGATGGAACCACAGTAAGGTTGAGACTCAGCAGAGCAAACACTTCTGTAATCCTGTTGCTCCATGTCTGGAATCCTGAAAATGTGGTAACACGGTATGAGCTGTCAAGGGAATGAACAGCTCCGCTCATACATTGCTGGCTACAAAACACATGGCTTCTCCCCTGGGCTACCTCTGCTCACTGACTGGCTTTCCTTGGCATGCATTTCACATTCCTGGCATCTTCAACTTCCTGCATTCGTCATTCCCTCTTTGACTTCATCTCCAAAGCTCCTTCTCTCGGGGATTGCTTGAAAGGTCCATGACCCTGTAGCACATTTCCTAGCTTCCCAGGATTTCCTTTGAAAACCAGATAGAAGCATCTATGAGCCCATCAATCTTGTACTCTGCACGTCTGCGTACAAAACAAGCATTCCAGGGATAGTAGTACTACCTGCTCAAGAAAGTAGCCAGGCTCCCTTGGACTACAGTTATTAGCAGCTTCTGTGTACCTGAATGGCTGAGCCCGTGGAAAACTTCTGCATGTGTTCCTGAAGGAGTACAAAAAGGGGAATCTTTCCATGGTACTCTTTTTTCTCATGAAAAAGACTGAACACAAGTTTACACTTCATACCCTAGAGCCTATCATGAATGGCGTCTTTCTGTTTCTCATGTGTGCTCGAGGCATCTTATCCACTGTGTCGATACAATGTATTTTGCTTCTTTTCTGTAATCTCTTTAACAACTGCATCGTTCATGATTTTAAATGCTTTTTTTTTTATTTTTTTTTCCAAATCTGATTCACATTCTCTTTCTTTTTTTTTTTTTTCTATTTTTAACTTGAATATTTCTTATATACATTTCGAGTGTTATTCCCTTTCCCGGTTTCCGGGCAAACATCCCCCCCCTCCCTTCCTTATGGTGTTCCTCCCCACCCTCCCCTATTGCCGCCCTCCCCAACTGTCTAGTTCACTGGGGTTCAGTCTTAGCAGGACCCAGGGCTTCCTCTTCCACTGGTGCTCTTACTAGGATATTCATTGCTACCTATGAGGTCAGAGTCCAGGGTCAGTCCATGTATAGTCTTTAGGTAGTGGCTTAGTCCCTGGAAGCTCTGGTTGCTTGGCATTGTTGTACATATGGGGTCTCGAGCCCCTTCAAGCTCTTCCAGTTCTTTCTCTGATTCCTTCAACGGGGGTCCTATTCTCAGTTCAGTGGTTTGCTGCTGACATTCGCCTCTGTATTTGCTGTATTCTGGCTGTGTCTCTCAGGAGCGATCTACACTTCTGCACTTCTTTGCTTCATCCATCTTGTCTAATTGGGTGGCTGTATATATATGGGCCACATGTGGGGCAGGCTCTGCATGGGTATCCCTTCAGTCTCTGTTTTAATCTTTGCCTCTCTCTTCCCTGCCAAGGGTATTCTTGTTCCCCTTTTAAAGAAGGAGTGAAGCATTCACATTTTGCTCATCCGTCTTGAGTTTCATTTGTTCTAGGCATCTAGGGTAATTCAAGCATGTGGGCTAATAGCCACTTATCAATGAGTGCATACCATGTATGTCTTTCTGTGATTGGGTTAGCTCACTCAGGATGATATTTTCCAGTTCCAACCATTTGCCTACGAATTTCATGAAGTCGTTGTTTTTTATAGCTGAGTAATATTCCATTGTGTAGATGTACCACATTTTCTGTATCCATTCCTCTGTTGAAGGGCATCTGGGTTCTTTCCAGCTTCTGGCTATTATAAATAAGGCTGCGATGAACATAGTGGAGCACGTGTCTTTTTTATATGTTGGGGCATCTTTTGGGTATATGCCCAAGAGAGGTATAGCTGGATCCTCAGGCAGTTCAATGTCCAATTTTCTGAGGAACCTCCAGACTGATTTCCAGAATGGTTGTACCCAGTCTGCAATCCCACCAACAATGGAGGAGTGTTCCTCTTTTCTCCACATCCTCGCCAGCATCTGCTGTCACCTGAGTTTTTGATCTTAGCCATTCTCACTGGTGTGAGGTGAAATCTCAGGGTTGTCTTGATTTGCATTTCCCTGATGACTAAAGATGTTGAACATTTCTTTAGGTGTTTCTCAGCCATTCGGCATTCCTCAGCTGTGAATTCTTTGTTTAGCTCTGAACCCCATTTTTTAATAGGGTTATTTGTCTCCCTGCGGTCTAACTTTTGAGTTCTTTGTATATTTTGGATATAAGGCCTCTATCTGTTGTAGGATTGGTAAAGATCTTTTCCCAATCTGTTGGTTGCCGTTTGTCCCAACCACAGTGTCCTTTGCCTTACAGAAGCTTTGCAGTTTTATGAGATCCCATTTGTCGATTCTGATCTTAGAGCATAAGCCATTGGTGTTTTGTTCAGGAAATTTTTTCCAGTGCCCATGTGTTCCAGATGCTTCCCTAGTTTTTCTTCTATTAGTTTGAGTGTGTCTGGTTTGATGTGGAGGTCCTTGATCCACTTGGACTTAAGCTTTGTACAGGGTGATAAGCATGGATCGATCTGCATTCTTCTACATGTTGACCTCCAGTTGAACCAGCACCATTTGCTGAAAATGCTATCTTTTTTCCATTGGATGGTTTTGGCTCCTTTGTCAAAAATCAAGTGACCATAGGTGTGTGGGTTCATTTCTGGGTCTTCAATTCTATTCCATTGGTCTATCTGTCTTTCTCTGTACCAATATGATGCAGTTTTTATCACTGTTGCTCTGTAATACTGCTTGAGTTCAGGGATAGTGATTCCCCCTTAAGTCCTTATATTGGTGATGATAGTTTTAGCTATCCTGGATTTTTTTGTTATTCCAGATGAATTTGCAAATTGTTCTGTCTAACTCTTTGAAGAATTGGATTGGTATTTTGATGGGGATTGCATTGAATCTGTAGATCGCTTTTGGTAAATGGCCATTTTACTATATTAATCCTGCCAATCCATGAGCATGGGAGATCTTTCCACCTTCTGAGGTCTTCTTCAATTTCTTTCTTCAGTGTCTTGAAGTTCTTATTGTACAGATCTTTTACTTGCTTGGTTAAAGTCACACCGAGGTACTTTATATTATTTGGGTCTATTATGAAGGGTGTCGTTTCCTAATTTCTTTTCTCGGCTTGTTTCTCTTTGTGTAGAGGAAGGCTACTGATTTCTTTGAGTTAATTTTATACCCAGCCACTTTGCTGAAGTTGTTTATCAGCTTTAGTAGTTCTCTGGTGGAACTTTTGGGATCACTTAAATATACTATCATATCATCTGCAAATAGTGATATTTTGACTTCTTCTTTTCCGATCTGTATCCCCTTGACCTCCTTTTGTTGTCTGATTGCTCTGGCTAGAACTTCAAGAACTATATTGAATAAGTAGGGAGAGAGTGGGCAGCCTTGTCTAGTCCCTGATTTTAGTGGGATTGCTTCAAGTTTCTCTCCATTTAGTTTAATGTTAGCCACTGGTTTGCTGTATATGGCTTTTACTATGTTTAGGTATGGGCCTTGGATTCCTATTCTTTCCAGGACTTTTATCATGAAGGGGTGTTGAATTTTGTCAAATGCTTTCTCAGCATCTAATGAAATGATCATGTGGTTTTGTTCTTTCAGTTTGTTTATATAATGGATCACGTTGATGGTTTTCCAGATATTAAACCATCCCTGCATGCCTGGGATGAAGCCTACTTGATCATGGTGGATGATTGTTTTGATGTGCTCTTGGATTCGGTTTGCCAGAATTTTGTTGAGTATTTTTTAAGGCCAATGTTCATAAGGGAAATTGTTCTGAAGTTCTCTTTCTTTGTTGGGTCTTTGTGTGGTTTAGGTATAAGAGTAATTGTGGCTTCATAGAAGGAATTCGGTAGTGCTCCATCTGTTTCAATTTTGTGGAATAGTTTGGATAATATTGGTATGAGGTCTTCTATGAAGGTCTGATAGAATTCTGCACTAAACCCGTCTGGACCTGGGCTCTTTTTGGTTGGGAGACCTTTAATGACTGCTTCTATTTCCTTAGGAGTTATGGGGTTGTTTAACTGGTTTATCTGTTCCTGATTTAACTTCGGTACCTGGTATCTGTCTAGGAAGTTATCCATTTCCTGCAGATTTTCAAGTTTTGTTGAATATAGGCTTTTATAGTAAGATCTGATGATTTTTTGAATTTCCTCTGAATCTGTAGTTATGTCTCCCTTTTCATTTCTGATTTTGTTAATTTGGACACACTCTCTGTGTCCTCTCGTTAGTCTGGCTAGGGGTTTATCTATCTTGTTGATTTTCTCAAAGAACCAACTTTTGGTTCTGTTGATTCTTTCTATGGTCCTTTTTGTTTCTACTTGGTTGATTTCAGCTCTGAGTTTGATTATTTCCTGCATTCTACTCCTCCTGGGTGTATTTGCTTCTTTTTGTTCTAGAGCTTTTAGGTGTGCTGTCAAGCTGCTGACATATGCTCTTTCCTGTTTCTTTCTGCAGGCACTCAGCGCTATGAGTTTTCCTCTTAGCACAGCTTTCATTGTGTCCCATAAGTTTGGGTATGTTGTACCTTCATTTTCATTAAATTCTAAAAGTTTTTAATTTCTTTCTTTATTTCTTCCTTGACCAGGTTATCATTGAGTAGAGCATTGTTCAATTTCCACGTATATGTGGGCATTTCTTCCTTTATTGTTATTGAAGACCAGCTTTAGGCCGTGGTGGTCCGATAGCACGCATGGGATTATTTCTATCTTTCTGTATCTGTTGAGGCCTGTTTTTTGACCAATTATATGGTCAATTTTGGAGAAAGTACCATGAGGAGCTGAGAAGAAGGTATATACTTTTGCTTTAGGGTAGAACGTCTATAAATATCCGTTAAGTCCATTTGGCTCATGACTTCTCTTAGTCTGTCTACGTCCCTGTTTAATTTCTGTTTCCATGATCTGTCCATTGATGAGAGTGGGGTGTTGAAATCTCCTACTATTATTGTGTGAGGTGCAATGTGTGTTTTGAGCTTTAGTAAGGTTTCTTTTATGTATGTAGGTGCCCTTGTATTTGGGGCATAGATATTTAGGATTGAGAGTTCATCTTGGTGGATTTTTCCTTTGATGAATATAAAGTGTCCTTCCTTATCTTTTTTGATGACTTTTAGTTGAAAATTGATTTTATTTGATATTAGAATGGCTACTCCAGCTTGCTTCTTCTGACCATTTGCTTGGAAAGTTGTTTCCCAGCCTTTCACTCTGAGGTAGTGTCTGTCTTTGTCTCTGAGGTGTGTTTCCTGTAGGCAGCAGAATGCAGGGTCCTCGTGCATATCCAGTTTGCTAATCTATGTCTTTTTTATTGGGGAGTTGAGGCCATTGATGTTGAGAGATATTAAGAATAGTGATTATTGCTTCCTGTTATATTCATATTTGGATGTGAGGTTGTGTTTGTGTGCTTTTTCTTCTTTTTTTTGTTTTGTTGCCAAGACGATTAGTTTTTGTCTCTTCTAGGGTATAGCTTGCCTCCTTATGTTGGGCTTTACCATTTATTATCCTTTGTAGTGCTGGATTTGTAGAAAGATATTGTGTAAATTTGGTTTTGTCATGGAATATCTTGGTTTCTCCATCTATGTTAATTGAGAGTTTTGCAGGATACAGTAGCCTGGGCTGGCATTTGTGTTCTCTTAGGGTCTGTATGACATCAGTCCAGGATCTTCTGGCCTTCATAGTTTCTGGCGAGAAGTCTGGTGTGATTCTGATAGGTCTGCCTTTATATGTTACTTGACCTTTTTCCCTTACTGCTTTTAATATTCTTTCTTTATTTTGTGCGTTTAGTGTTTTGACTATTATGTGACGGGAGGTGTTTCTTTTCTGGTCCAATCTATTTGGAGTTCTGTAGGCTTTTTGTATGCCTATGGGCATCTTTTTTTTTAGGTTAGGAAGTTTTCTTCTATGATTTTGTTGAAGATATTTACTGGTCCTTTGAGCTGGGAGTCTTCACTCTCTTCTATACCTATTATCCTTAGGTTTGATCTTCTCATTGAGTCCTGGATTTCCTGTATGTTTTGGACCAGTAGCTTTTTCTGCTTTACATTATCTTTGACAGTTGAGTCAATGATTTCTATGGAATCTTCTGCTCCTGAGATTCTCTCTTCCATCTCTTGTATTCTGTTGGTGAAGCTTGTATCTACAGCTCCTTGTCTCTTCTTTTGGTTTTCTATATCCAGGGTTATTTCCATGTGTTCTTTCTTGATTGCTTCTATTTCCATTTTTAATTCTTTCAACTGTTTGATTGTGTTTTCCTGGAATTCTTTCTGGGATTTTTGCGTTTCCTCTCTGTAGGCTTCTACTTGTTCTCTAAGGGAGTTCTTCATGTCTTTCTTGACGTCCTCCAGCATCATGATCAAATCTGATTTTGAATCTAGATCTTGCTTTTCTGGTGTGTTTGGATATTCCATGCTTGTTTTGGTGGGAGAATTGGGCTCCGATGATGCCATGTAGTCTTGGTTTCTGTTGCTTGTGTTCCTGCGCTTGCCTCTCGCCATCAGATTATCTCTAGTGTTACTTTGTTCTGCTATTTCTGACAGTGGCTAGACTGTCCTATAAGCCTGTGTGTCAGGAGTGCTGTAGACCTGTTTTCCTGTTTTCTTTCAGCCAGTTATGGGGACAGAGTGTTCTGCTTTCGTGTGTGTAGTTTTGCCCCTCTACAGGTCTTCAGCTGTTCCTGTGGGCCTGTGTCTTGAGTTCACCAGGCAGGTCACTTGCAGCAGAAAAGTTGGTCTTACCTGTGGTCCCGAGGCTCAAGTTCGCTCGCGGGGTGCTGCCCACGGGCTCTCTGCGGTGGCAGCAACCGGGAAGATCTGCGCCGCCTCTTCCGGGAGCCTCCGTGCACCAGGGTTCCAGATGGCCTCCGGTGTTTTCCTCTGGAATCAGTAATATGTGCAGAGAGCAGTCTCTTCTGGTTTCGCAGGGCGTGTCTGCCTCTCTGAAGGTTTAGCTCTCCCTCCCACGGGATTTGGGGTGCAGAGAACTGTTTATCCGGTCTGTTTCCTTCAGGTTCCGCGGTGTCTCAGGCAGGGCTCCTGCCTCACCTGGGCCCTCTCCCACGGGAGCCCAGAGGCCTTATACAGTTTCCTCTTGGGCCAGGGATGTGGGCAGGGGTGGGCAGTGTTGGTGGTCTCTTCCGCTCTGCAGCCTCAGGAGTGCCCACCTGACCAGGCGGTGAGGTCTCTCTCCCACGGGTTTTGGGAGCAGAGAGCTGCTGCAGGCCGGGATCTGCGGGTGTGGGACTTCCGGTAAACACAGGATGTGCCCGGTCCTAGAGGAATTCTGCCTCCGTGTGTCCCGAGATCACCAGGCCGCTTTCTTGCAGCAGGAAAGTTGGTCTTACCTGTGGTCCCGAGGCTCAAATTCGCTCGCGGGGTGCTGCCCACGGGCTCTCTGCAGTGGCAGCAACCGGGAAGATCTGCGCCGCCTCTTCCGGGAGCCTCCAGGCACCAGGGTTCCAGATGGCCTCCGTGTTTTCCTCTGAATCAGTAATGTGCAGAGAGCAGTCTCTTCTGGTTTCCTGCAGGGCGTGTCTGCCTCTCTGAAGGTTTAGCCTCCCTCCCACGGGATTTGGGTGCAGAGAACTGTTTATCCGGGTCTGTTTCCTTCAGGTTCCGGGTGTCTCAGGCAGGGCTCCTGCCTCTCCTGGGCCCTCTCCCACGGGAGCCCAGAGGCCTTATACAGTTTCCTCTTGGGCCAGGGATGTGGGCAGGGGTGGGCAGTGTTGGTGGTCTCTTCCGCTCTGCAGCCTCAGGAGTGCCCACCTGACCAGGCGGTGAGGTCTCTCTCCCACGGGTTTTGGGAGCAGAGAGCTGCTGCAGGCCGGGATCCGCGGGTCTCACCTCAATTTTTGATCTTAGCCATTCTGACTGGTGTTAAGTAGAATCTCAGGGGTGTTTTGATTTGCATTTACCTGATGATTAAGGATGTTGAACATTTCTTTAGGTGCTTCTCGGCCATTTGAGATTCTTCAGGCGAACTTTCTTTCTTTAGCTCTGTACCCCATTTTTAATAGGGTTATTTGGTTTTCTGGAATCTAATTTCTTAAGTTCTATGTATCTATTGAATATTAGCCCTCTATCAGAAGCCAGGTTGGTAAAGATCTTTTCCCAACCATATTGCCATATTGTCCTGATGACAGTGTCCTTTGCCTTACAGAAGCTTTTCAATTTATTGAGGTTCCATTTGTCTATAGTTGATCATAGAACCTGGGCCATTAGTGTTCTGTTCAGGAATTTTTCCCCGTGCCAATGTCTTCTATGCTTTTTCCCATTTTTCTCATCTAATAGACTCAATATAACTGATTTTATGTGGAGGTTCTTGATCCACTTGGATTTGAGCTTTGTACAAGGAAGTAAAAATGGATCAATTTGCATTCTTCTACATGCAGACCACCAGTTAAGCCAGCACCATTTGTGGAATATGCTGTCTTTTTTTTCCACCGGATGGTTTTGGCTTCTTTGTCAAAGTGCAGGTGACCATAGGCATGTGGGTTTAATTCTGGGTCTTCAGTTCTATTTCACTGATATATCTGTCGGATTCTGTATCAATTCCATGCAGTTTTTATCACTATTGCTCTGTAATACAGCTTGAAGTCAGGGATGGGGATTCCACCAGTCCTCTTATTGTTGAGGATAGTTTTCGCTATCCTGGGTTTTGGTTATTCCAAATGAACTTGAGAATTGCAAATTTCTTGTATTTTAAGAAATATATTTACAACCTATTGAATCTAATTAATATTGCCTGTATGTCCAAGTGTATGTCCACTAGAACATGAGCGAACTACCAGTGGCCACTGTCCCAAAAACTGTTCTTTCCATGCCCAGCAACCATCATCTGGCAATAGTTCCTCAGTTATGGTTGTTACCTCATGAATTCCATCCTCTGATGGAATTTTGACATAATCTTACGTAGGTCTTGCATAGGTAATCATGAGGGCTATGAACTCATGAGTACAATGACCATGGCATGTCCAGAAGACATTTTACATTATTTCTCATCTTCTAGCTCTTACATTATTTCTGACCCCTTTTTCATAATATTCCCCAAGCCTTTCTGGCATTGGGGTTGATATAGATGTTCCATTTAAGGAGGAGCTTTCAGTGTCTTATTCTTAATACTTTGACCAGTTATGAATCTCAGCATTAACTACTAAGCACTGTAAAAAGAAGCTTCTGTGACTGATGTTGACATCATACACACACATACACACACACACACACATATATGCATAAAATCATATTAAGAAGGCAATTGACAGCATAACCATTTAGCAAAAATACAATAGTATGTTCCTCCCTTACGTGTGTGAACCACTCCCAAGCATGTGCTTTTGAATAGGTTTACAATACCAAGCATGAATTCTTTCCTGTGGAATGTGCCTCATATCAAAGCAGAAACTGGCTGGTTACCTCTGAAATATTTGTGCCACTATTGTATCAGTGAATACTCTTGCTTGACAGAATCCAGGGTTGGGTGAAAATTATTAGACCTCTGTATGTAGAAAATCATTATTAGATCTCTGTATAAAGAATTCTCTCTCTGAGAATCTTTTAGGTCTTTGGGCCATTGGAAGTTAGTTTAGTTGGTGCTCTTACAGTGTAGTGTATGGGTCCCTGGTGACCACATCTCTTTCTAACCTATAGAAGATTGATTTTGCAGTCAGGAGTATGTACTTTTACATTATAATTCAGCTAATAAATTGCCATATGTCCTTAACAAGTCACCAAGTTTGCCTTGACTTTCACACTCAAAGAAAGAAAGACAAATTGTGGAAAGATGTTTTTCCATTGCTGGTATTCTCTGATCATCATTAGTATTAACCACCCCAATCTCTGTTTCCCTAGCCAAATAGGACACTCATCTTGGTCAAGCCTAGGTAGAGGAGTTTTTGTTGCTGCTCTTTTGTTTTTCATCACGTCAACCTTCTAGATGAGGTCTTTCTCTCGCTCTCTAGCTCTCCTTTCCCTCCTCCCTGTCCATGTCTTCCTCCTCCCACTGCCTTATCCTTGTAATTTATATAGCACTGAGAGACAATGTGATTAAAAACTGCTCAGGATCTGTAGCTCATACTTATAAAAAATAAATTCTAGATGGTTCAAACAGACTTAAATTTAAAGAGTAACAAATGAGATTTTTTAAAAGTTACTTTGAAGTCAGAATGTAGGATTTTTCTTAAAAAAGCACAGTTCCCAGAAGTCTTGAAGACTTTTAAATGTAGACTCATAATGCTGAAATATTTACATGTATTCATAATTACAGGAAAATTAAAATATCATAAACAAATGTTTCTTTGAAGTTCCCTTGCAAAACTACCTATTCATAAAGGAGAACTATGATTTTAAACATAGGAAATAAGTCTTACTCAAAATTTATATTAAAAAATTTTAACAAGCATATTTTGCTTTATTTTGGTCTTTTGAGACAAGGTCTGACTTTGTAGCCCAAGATGTATCAACCCATACTATTTACTTGGGACAGACTTGAACCTGTGCTGGTATTTCTGCTATAGGCGCTCAAGTGCTAGGATTCTATCTGTGAAGGAAGAGTTTTGAATAACAGTTATTTTCACAATGTGCTAAAGATGAGTCAGTGAACAGGATAAAGATACTCTCTTTTTCAATGAAGCATATTTAATGAAGACTGATATTACCTATCAAGCATAGTAAAAGTATATTACTTGGGAGGCTGAGGCAGAGGATCACACACTGTAGTTTGGAGCTATAGTGATCAACATAGTGAGACCCTTTCCAAAAGAGGGGGGGAGATGGGTAACAAAAAAGGAAAGGTATACAAATGTATACTCACAAATATGTGTATTCCCATGCATAGTGATACTTAGTGAACCATGTTGGGAAGGAAACTACAGGGTTATCTAATATTTGAAAGTAAGGAAGATTTATGGACAGGGTGCAATGAAGTTGTCTGAAGGATTTAATCCCATCGAAAGCTCAGACCTAGAATGAATTTCACAGTTGTCCTGAATTGTCACTTGGGTTGAAAGTTAGAATCTGGACATATCTGTATCTGCATCAGTGGCACTTTGGGTGAAGGCTGTCTTAAATAAAAGGTCATACTGTTGAGGAGGCATTTCAGTTTTACAGGGTAATTGTGAAGAGGTTTTCAGTTGTGGGCTGAGAGAAAGAATATTTTAATCCTGGGTCTTAGTTAGGGCTTTACTGCTATGAACAGACACCACGACAATGGCAAGTCTTATAAAGGACGGCATTTCCCTGGGGCTGACTTACAGCCTCAGAGATTCAGGCCATTGTCATCAAGGCAAGGACATGGTAATATCCAGGCAAGCTGGAGGAGCTGAGAGTTCTAGATCTTCATCTGAAAGCTGCTAGCAGAATACTGGCTTCCAGATAACTAGGGTAAAGGTTTTAGGCCCACAGTGACACACCTACTCTGATGAGGCCATACCCCCTGGGTGAAGTATAGGCAAACCATCACATCCTATGTCACACGACACATACAAAAAAGAAAGAAGGAGGAAAGGAAGAAGGAAGAAAGGGAGGAAGGAAGGAAGGAGGAAGAAAGGAAGAAAAGAAGGAAGGAAGGAATAAAGGAAGGAATACCCCTTCATTTCTAACTGCTTTATAATTCACATCAATGTTGCCTTCATTTCCTCTTGCCTTTACCTCATATCTCTTCTCATCATTCCACAAAAGTGAGGTGCAGCCTTTGTTATACAATTGTGTCTACTTTTTAAAGACTAAAATAGGAATGTTTTAGTCCTGTATAGAGTCATATCACTGCACTGTAGCATCCATTCTAACAATAGGTAGAAAGCACATGTGATTCCCTTGAGACATGTTTGTGAAGCTTAGAGAAGACATTTGCAAAAGTGATGGTTTGTTGATATCTGATGTTGCTAGGTGAATCTTATGGGTGGGCAAAAGCGCAATGTGTGCTAAAGCCCTTGAAGGAGGTGGACTAGTGTCTGGGGTTATGGATGAGATTGAGTAGAGAAGGGATGATACTAGATTACTTTAGAGAAAAGCATTTCCACAAATTGCACAGGGCCTTAGAGGACTGAGCTTTAACCTAGAGACAGTAAGAATGCTTCTGATCAAGCAAGACAATTGATCTCACCTATATGTAAAAGCTGGAGCAACATCTCAATGGGTAAAGTGTTTGTTGTCAAAGCATGAGGTGCTGAGTTAAGATCTCAAGCATTCACATAAGAGCTGTGTCTGGTCATGGAGGTACAAACTTGTGATCCTGGTGCATAAAGGCAGAGACAGGTGGATTCCAGGGACTTGCTGATCACATTCTAGTAAAAAGAAAATGGCAAGCTTTAGGTGCAGTAAGATATCCTGTCTTAAAATAACTAGGTGAAGGGAAATTGAGAAAAGGCATCCTGACGTCAATCTCTGGCTTTCATGAGCAGGCACACGCACACACACACACACACACACACACACACACACACACACACACACACACACACACAAATGACATAAGCAAAGATGGAAGGAAGGAATCCCTCTCTTTTTCTAACTGCATTACAATTCACATCAGTGCTGTCTTCATTTCTTCTTGCATTTATCTCATGTCTCTCCCCATCATTCTACAAAGATACATCCTTTGCTATACCATTGTGTTTATTTTTTAAATGTTTTCAATGTAACGCTGGCTAAATTTTTTACACTAAATAGTGATACTTTCAGTTCAAGTCGCAATAATTTATCCTTACATATTTCTGCAAATGCTTTGTTTACACCACAGCCAAGTGGTAGAACGTGTTCAGCATGGAAAAGTGTTCCCTGTGACCCTTCCTAGGCATTTCTTATCCCTAGCTAATCATTTGTTTTTTGATACTTGGGCTTTTACGTTTCTATTTGAGCTTGTTAATATCTTTAGTCTTTGGCTTAATATAACCTTTTAGCTATTCACCATGACTCGCGATAATACTTCTGTCAATACCGCATTTCTTTTTGTCTGACAGCCTTTCAGGACATGAATATAGCACAGCTTATTTGGCTATATACTCGTTATCATTTGAGCCACAGGAGTTCCTTATGGACTGAACTGCTTTCACCATTCCTGTTTTTTTCCCATGGGATATGTGTTTTATTTACCTTGGGAAAAGATCTAAGAGTACCAAAATAGGTATGTATTATATGCATATATTTGCATATTCTTTGTATCCACTGTACATACCACAAAGGAATATGTGAGAATTCCATTTGCCTGCCCTATTTACCAATACTTAATCTGTTTACAGTCAACTGAAGTATTTATTTGAGTCTCATTTATCAATATGCTCTTGCACCTGCATGATTTTGTCTTTATTACTGTAGCTTTATTGTATTAAACTTTCATATCATAAATCGCCATCTTGTCCTTTTTCGTGATTATTCTAACTATAGCTTTTTATATTTCATACCATTTTTGAGACAGATTTTAAGTATGATAAAGAGCTTTCTAAGGTTCAGAGTGAACCTTGCATTTCCTTAATATACTAATTTGAGAATAGATATTCTCGCATAATTTTATACATTAGATGTATAAAAATCGAACATTTGACCATCTAGCTCTCATTTGTCTCAGCAGGAATTTATAATTTGAAATATGTGCCTTATGTGCTTGTTAGTCTTCATGCTTATATATAGCTTAATTTCCTTCATGTTTTCATAATTAATTTTTTCATTTATAATGGATTACGAGGGTATTGAGGCTTTCTGTACATCTATAAATGTTTGCACATTTATCTTTTTATTCTGTGACTTGGATGATTATACCTATTAATTTAGTGGATTTGTGGATCTTAAATTGCAAGCTATCCCATTCGTAAATATATAATGTTATTTTTCTTTCCTAACTGAAGGTTTTTATTTAGTCTTCTTGTTTTATGAATTGGCTAAAACTTCTAATACATTGTTTGGTAAAAAGTCTTGACAATAGTTATACTTACCTTGCTTCTCATATTAGAAAGACAGTATTAAGTTTTTCCTTAATAAATTTGATAGTATTTAGTGTTAGATTTTTTTCATAAATTTTATTTTTCAGTTTAAGGAGGATTTGTTCTGTTTCTAATTTGTTCAGAATCCTGAATCAGTAAGTGCTGATTTACGTCCAATGTCCTCCTGACCTTTTAGAGATGGTTGAGAATTTTTCTCTTTAATTTATTAACATTCCAAATTAATGATTTATCTCATATTAAGTCAGCTTTGCATTTCTAGAATAAAATGACATTTTAATTATTGATTCTCCTTGCTTGGTGTGGGATTCAGAACTATTCGTGTTCAATGTTCATTGCTAAGCATATTTATTTTCCTGTAAAGTCTTTGGTGCAGAGATCAAACTGACCTAACGAAATTAATTGGAAAGTGCTTTCTTCTCTACTTACTAGAAGACTAGAACTGTAAGATTTGCATTTTTCCTTAAATATTTGATAGTCAAGCCATCTGGATCTACAATTCTCCATGTAGGAAGGCTTTAGCTATGGATTTCATTTTCTAACATTCACTCCCATTTATTTTTTGAATCAGTAGGTCGTTTTTATTTTTCAGAAGATTTTTCATTTTATCAGATGCATCAACTTGTTTCTTTTCTACAGTATCTTAATTTATTCTCTGAAATTCATAATTAAAGTAGAAATTAAATTATACCTCCACTTCATAGTGGGTCAGTTATATAAGGAGATGATTTCAAACTTGTTGGAGTATAATTTTGTGCCAGATAAAAACAAAAGTTTCAACTTCTCTACATTTTGACCTAGAAATTCAAACTGTAGAAATTCATTCTAGAAAAAATAATTGTGTGTATATTTATAAGTATCTAAGAGTACATATGGTATTTTTTTTAAAACAACGAGCATGGAAAAACAAAGAAACTAATAAAATGTCTGCAAATAAAAGAACAAAACATCAACATTATTGAGTATTATGTAAGAGAAAAAGGTGCAGAAATGCAGGGTTTTCTGGAGCTGTATATCTTACATGTTGTTAACTGAGGTAGGAAAGGTTGCACAACAGATTTTCACTGCACCCTCTTTAAAGGAATATGAAGATCCATAGTTAGAAATTCCTCTAAAATTACATGGCAAGCTGGGCTTTAGCAATTAAAAAAAAACAGGAAGGAAAATTATTCCCAATTTATCCCCTTAGGTGCCAACTGACATTTCAGTATGAATAGGCACACTTAAAATGAGAACGTAAACGCAGACAAATGTTTTATAATGCACACATATTCTGCTCTCTCCAGCACCAAACAGATTTCTGATTTGCATTTTGTCAGTTCTTCCAGGTTGAGAGCATAGCTGTCTTCAGAAGCTTCCTCTGCTCTCTCTACTTGGAAGAGGTCCATCTGGGCCTCAGCAACACACCGTAGTAAAAAAGGAACGGCAAGGATCCTGCTGGAACACATACAGATGTACATATATTTAGAAGAAGGAAAATCCAAGATGTTCTGTAGCGTGCAGTTAGAGTCGCAGGTGGAACTTGTCCACAGCATTCTGCAAGGTCATGGTCGGTACTAGCTGTAAGAGCCATTGTAACCCAGATGGAGGATGTGTCAGGCTTCATGAAAATTCTAGGATCTCATTAAGGCTTTTGACGTGCTTGAGATGAAGGCATTAGAAAATATTAGTGCACATTTTCAAGGAACGTTATGGTGCCTCTGAGAGGATGGAACTTACTCGAGTTTTGAATAACTTAGAATCATGGGAAAAGCCTATGATATAATGAACTGAGAAGACGAACTTCTTTGAGTCTGACACAGTCCAGACAACAGACCCTGAGGCATTGTGGGAAGGCATCCTTAGATTAATATGTCTCTGATCAACAAGACTTCAGCTCCTCCACTAAAAGACTTGGGAAAGTTCTGCAACTTAATTGGCCAAAAATGAAGATAACTAAAACTTTTCTCCCTGATCTCCCCAGATAGCTTGCTGAGAGACCGCTCTGAACTTGAGTTAATTAAGAACACATACCTCAGTGACTTTAGTTCCTTTGGGAAGGAGAAAAGGGGTGGAGGGGAGAGAGGAGGACAAATCCTCAAGTCAGTACATGCTCATTGCTAGACTTCTTCCTAAGCTCCTGTATAGATGCCCCTGCCCTCTTCACCATGAGAGGAGGCTCCAGGAGATTGTACAGCCCAGCACTAGCCAAGAAGGAGTTTATTTCTGCTGGGTCTGTAGAATGTCAGAGCAACATGAAGCCCCTCTAAAAAGGTCAGGTTTTTTTGTTGTTGTTTTGTTGTTTTTGTTTTTGTTTTTTTTTGTAAAAATTCTGTCTCTGTGAAGGAAAAACTGGAGGGACTGGGGTGGGAAGGACTTAGGTGTCTTATGGAGATGAAAAAAATAGAGCTGTGGCATCGGGGAGGGGCTTCAGGGTGGACAGCGCAGCACACAGCCTCATACAGTACGCCCTTTTAGATCTGGGCTGCCCTAATAAAGATCAGAGCAATTCTCTCTCTTCTGCCTCATCTTCATTTTCTGATGTTAACACAAAGACTGTGAAATCAAAGCAGACATTGATCCCTCCCAACCATTTTAGCCTTGAATTCTTAGTCTGTCCATTAATAAAACAGCCACAGAGGAATAGAAAGGGCAATTAAAGGAAGGGCAGGGAGGAAGGACAGTGTTGATGTGAAAAAGGAGAGGAAACTAAGGTGAGTAGGACTGAGGAACTACAGCTGAACTAGTCCTGGCCAGTATATGTCATAGTTATTATGACAGTATATGTCATAGTTATTACGACAGTATATGTCATAGTTATTAAACAAAAGAGAGGAATAAGCAAATAGATATGGAATATCAGGTAATAAGTGCTATGAAGAAAACTAGAGTTCACAACTGAGAATGCTTCCATGTTTGGGGAACAGTGACTGGAAAGAGGTTTTTGAGGAAATGACAGTTAAGACTACAGAAGTGAGAAGCAGAGAGACCCAGGTATCAGAATATCCAATATTTAGGTTCTTATCCATACCAATTACTATCTGTCAATATTTATAGGCTTTTGAGGATGAACATAGTTAGAAAAGAATGGATCTGTTTTGGAAAATTACGCCCATCCCAGAGTTTTCAAATGGAGATACTGGTGTTCTGTGATGTTTTAAAATCTGAGGACGGCAGGAACGTTGGCCCTAGACACTGACCTGACCTTTGCTCTGTTGGCCTTTAGATGGCTCTGTGTGGTACTGCTTATGCGAAGTTCTTTGCACTAACCTTTACCTGGAATGCCTTTCTGTCTTCTGGCGCAGTTAACATAGGAGGAAGAAGGGCAATTCCATAACCTGAAGGATCCGTTTGACATAGACCTAAAACTGGGACGCAAAAGTCAAACTCAAATGATGGACAATCTCTCTAGTGCGACCGAATTCTGCCTTCTGGGTTTCCCTGGATCCCAAGAACTACACTACATCCTTTTTGCTATATTCTTTTTCTTCTACTCAGTGACACTGCTGGGAAACATGGTCATCATCATGATTGTCTGTGTTGATAAACGTCTACAGTCCCCCATGTACTTCTTCCTTGGCAACCTCTCTCTCCTAGAGATCTTGGTAACGACTACAATTGTCCCCTTGATGCTTTGGGGGCTTCTCCTCCCTGGAAAGCAGACAATATCTCTGACTGGATGTATTGCCCAACTCTTCCTTTACCTCTCTCTAGGGACCACAGAGTTCGCAGTACTTGGAGCAATGGCTGTGGACCGTTATGTGGCTGTCTGCAATCCTTTGAGGTACAACGTCATCATGAACAGCCGCACTTGCATTTGGGTGGTGATGGTGTCCTGGTTGTTTGGTTTCCTTTCAGAAATATGGCCAGTCTATGCCACATTCCAGTTTACTTTCTGCAAATCAAATCTGTTAGATCATTTCTACTGCGACCGGGGCCAATTGCTCAAATTATCTTGTAATGAAACCTTTCTCACAGAGTTCATTCTATTCTTAATGGCGGTTTTCATTATTGTTGGATCCTTGATCCCCACAATTGTCTCCTACACTTATATCATCTCCACCATCCTCAAAATCCCTTCAGCCTCTGGCCGGAAAAAAGCCTTCTCCACCTGTGCCTCCCACTTCACTTTCGTTGTGATTGGCTACGGCACCTGCTTGTTCCTCTATGTGAAACCCAAGCAAACGCAGGCAGCTGAGTACAACAGGGTGGCTTCCCTGCTGGTTTCTGTGGTCACTCCTTTTCTGAACCCCTTCATCTTCACTCTCCGGAATGACAAAGTCAAAGAGTCCCTCAGAGATGGAGTGAAGCGTTGCTGTCTGTTCTTCAGGGATTAGCTCTTCTCTCAGTTACTCTTAGGTGACATAACCTAAAAATTTCAGCTTCCCTGGTCCATTAAAGTTGTAGTAAAATCTGAATCCTGGGCACAAATTACAACCATGTAATGGAAGACCTACTTCCAAATCTCTTCCCAAGGCACTGCAAATGAATCTCTTTTTATGCTAACTAGAACCTTCCAGACCTCATGCCTGCTTCTTAACACTAGTGAGCACAAGGAAGAATGTTCTTGAAGGTACTACAAGAATCAGAGCAAGAAAACAGTTTCTTAAACATCCTAGACAAATTACTCTGAAGACTTATCTTCTAGAGGAGAGAAGTGATGGGAGAAAAGACAGAGTGTGAGAGGAACCACTGAAAAATGCAAACATAAACATGGTCGCTTCGGTCCATCAATTGTGCAAAGACATTCTCCATACATTAGTGCAGTTTGTGACAAGATGTACATCTACATTTTTAAAATATTTGGGTTCTCTCTCTATTTGTAGACTACATGACAATTGTCCTGGCTCAATTGTACATAATTGACTATAGCATTGTCCATATATTGCCACAAAAACAGTCTAGGGTGGTGATGGGGCACATGGCAAATATTTCCCCTGGAAATTCTTAGTAGCATTTAGAATAATTGGGAATAGGAACAGGGAAGATGTCTTTCCCCAAACTTCAGAGTATTGCATAAGCTGCTCCTCTTAGAGGTGGGCATAGCAATATATATATATATATATATATATATATATATATATATATATATATATATATATATATATTTGTGCATTACAGCTCCTGAAAACTGCCATTCCTGTTCAAACTTATTCCAGTCTAAGATTTCTAACTTCAAATTTCAGACACCTTGCAAATGACTTCTCTCCATGCAGAATTTTAAAAATGAGAAGCAATTCAGGAGTTTGGGTTTATGTGAAGTAGTTAAGGGACTTCGCTTAGCATTAGAGGAAGGAGTTTAGAAGGAAGAGAGGAGAGAGAGAGAGAGAGAGAGAGAGAGAGAGAGAGAGAGAGAGAGAGAGAGACTAACTGGAAATGGTGTAGGCTTTTGAAACCTCAAAGACCATTTCCAATGATTCACCTCCTCCATCAAGGCCAAACACCCTAACTTTTGAAAACTGGGAACAAAGCACTTAACTTCTGTAAAATATAGTCTTTTCTTCCTTTAACGTACTTGAGGAATATATGGACCACAAGTAATCTCTTCTAAGGCAATTGTAGGCTGACTCAAGTTGACAGTTAAAGCTAACTATCAAAAATGAAATAACTGGGGAGGGGGGGCAGGGCTGGAGAGATGGCTCAGAGGTTAAGAGCACTAGCTGCTCTTCCAGAGGTCCTGAGTTCAATTCTGAGCAACCACGTGGTAGCTAGCCACCATTTGTAATAGGATCAGATGCCCTCTTCTGGTGTGTCTGAAGACAGCTACAGTGGAGTCATATACATAAAAATAATTCTTTGGAGGCTGGTAGGATGGCTCAGGAGCTGGCTGCTCTTCCAGAGATCCTGAGTTAAATTCCCAGCAACCACATGGTGACTCACAACCATCTATAGTGGGATCTGATGCCCTCTTCAAGCAGACAGACGTATGTGTAGCAGAGCACTCATACATTAAATAATTTTTTTAAAAGGAAAAGATGGAATAATTGGCTATTTATAGAACAGTAGGACAAAAACACCATCAATAGACTTCTTTCTATGGAAGATACTGGTATCAGATTGTTAGCAGAATACACATCTATAGTCATCTCACACATTGCCTTAGGAGATGATGCTTGCCTTTTTCATAATCTGATTCTACCTTATCTTCTAAAAGCATAACAACAGTTTTTGACTCTCAACATAAACTTGAAAGCTGAGACGACCATCAGATTGAAGATATTATTCATTAAAACTGAAGAAAGCCTGGCCTGGTATGTACAAGGGAAAGAATGGCCAGGGTGTGGGAAGTGTGCTCAGAGAGTAGCATCTGGGGAATACTTGGAATCTAAAGCTGGGCAGGGGAAAGTGTAGCTTTAGAGGTTTTTCTCCACCATGCAGGATTTAGCACTTTAGCTAGTAGTCTAGAAATATGAGTCTAATATATGCCATTTGCTGACTCATAAAAGTTTTCAAAAAGCAATAACTTTCATTAAAGTAATAGACCTTCCAAATACAGCTAGAAAACTATGGAAGGAGGGACTAAATGGCCTAGAAAGTAAAAATGCTGTAGTTAATCTACTACATTAGACAGAAATCCTACCAGCTGATCCTGTTCCTCAGAGGCCATCAGGACACTCTGTCAAGCAAAGGTAATTTCCAAAAGTGTTATTTAGGAGGACATTACTTGTGATGGCTTGTTAGGAGCCACCATTTCAGAGCTGGCTCTTTAATAGAAGGACACACAGCTGGCCACAACAGCAAAGGACAGATGAATTAAATGTTAGATGGGAAATGTACCCACCTATCTTACGAGGCAGAATGGTTGAAATATCAGAGAGAAGTAACATAAATGATGATCTTTAAAGGCGGGTATTAGAACATGATGTGTATGGGTAAGACACTCATTTGAGTACCACTTACAATACCTAATGAAAAGTGCTAACGAGAATACTGACAGTGGTCACTAATGCAAAGTCGTGGTCCTTCCCCCAGTCTCCATATTTGAGTTCTCAGATCCATTGTTTACCAAATGGGAAACTGGCTGCAGTGGCCCAACAGAAGGAAGGCTTCTGTGACAGAATGAGAATAGATCCAGGAAACGTTTCTTCATCTTTCCCAAAATGGCTCTCAGTCATCTTCATCAGGTAGCCATAATTATAAATGGGGGTGTTCTAGCTTTATTTCTGCTGCTGTGATAGACGATCCTGACAAAAGCAACTTAGAGTTGAAAGGAGTCTATTTCTTCTTACTCCAGATTACAAGCCGGCCATCATTGTTGAAAAGTCAAGGCAGGGATTTCAACAAGTTGTCACATCACATCCAGGGTCAAGAGCAATGAGAAATACACATATGCTTACTTGATTCTTTGTGTTCAACTAGACTTCCACTCTTATACAGCTTGAGGACCTCCTGACTAAGGGAATGGTGTCACCCACAGTGATCTGAGTCTTCCTATATTAATTAACTTAATTGATTAACCCTATGTACAAAACCAACCCAATGTAAACAACCCACATTGAGATTCCTAGACGAGTCTAGATATTTTTTCAGATTGACAGTTAAAGCTAACTATTACAAGAGGGATAATCTGATATTTATTGGGCTGTAACACAAAAGCAATATCAATGAATTTTTAATGCAAAACATACAGACTATTAGTGGATTACTCATCTAAAGTTTTTTCATACTCATTCAAGTGATCCTCTTCCTTTTCTTTTCTCTTTACACCTTCTTCCTTTATTCTCCTTCTTTCAAATAATAGTCTCTCTGTCTCCTATTTAGGTCTCTGACTCTTTTTATCACATACATGTGCACATGCATACACACTGGACAGGGAAAACTATAAGGCATTGTGCTGGGGTCTGAGAGTACAGAGATGGAATCCAGACTTATTTGCTCATTAAAGAATTGAACCACTTC
>NC_046159.1:98417321-98422659 GCF_011064425.1 Rattus rattus | reverse complement strand
CTTACTAGGATATTCATTGCTACCTATGAGGTCAGAGTCCAGGGTCAGTCCATGTATAGTCCTTAGGTAGTGGCTTAGTCCCTGGAAGCTCTGGTTGCTTGGCATTGTTGTACATGTGGGGTCTCGAGCCCCTTCAAGCTCTTCCAGTTCTTTCTCTGATTCCTTCAACGGGGGTCCTATTCTCAGTTCAGTGGTTCGCTGCTGGCATTCGCCTCTGTATTTGCTGTATTCTGCCTGTGTCTCTCAGGAGCGATCTACACTTCTGCACTTCTTTGCTTCATCCATCTTGTCTAATTGGGTGGCTGTATATATATGGGCCACATGTGGGGCAGGCTCTGAATGGGTGTCCCTTCAGTCTCTGTTTTAATTGTACAGTTATCAAGAAAGCTACATGCATTCCTTGAGCTGTGTCTGTGAACCCTTTGCAGTTTTTTGTAATCCTTCCTAGTCAGTGTCAACAATGTATTTTCATGACCCCTTGACATTTTGAATATACATTGCAAAAATAACCTCACCTTTTCCTGTATTGAAAACTACATACCTACTCTGTCTTCTATTGAAATATCGAGTTCTTAGAGAATTAACTATTGCAGGACAGTGTCTTTGAAGATCAGAAACTTGCAGCAAAACATTGAGCTGCTGATTTCTGAGATACAGGTAGCATTAGGAAGGGCAGAGAGAACAGAGAAGATATGAGTGGGGAAATGGTGAAGGGTGTGCCAAGACTGATTTAAACAGGAAAATGTAATAGCAATATGGCTAAGACAAAGAACTTCCAAATGAAAATACTGAGAGAAATGTGCTAGATAGGTAAATTGCTGCTATCCAGTGAAAGGCTAATTTGGATCGAAATGATTCAATGTACAAAAGACCACTATGATGTGTCATTAAATCCTCCATCTGGACTCAGTGACAATTTCCTGCTGAAAATTAAGGCAAATTGTGCCTCTTGGTCAATATATTTTGTGAAAAACAGGCTGTTTGGGCATCTGGCTATTCTACTGTGTATCATTGCTTTATATCCTATCCCTTGAAGGAGAAAAGTATAATAATTACCTGCCATGTTTGGGTTTGGATGCTGTGGCCAGCAACTAATGCCTGACTAAATTGCTTAAGCCTTGTGTTCTTAATGGAAGGACATTTATATAGTGTTAACTATGTTATGTCTTCCAAACATTTAAAAATCACGTTTATTGATTTCTCTGTGTGTATGCATGTATATGTGTGTGTTGTGTATGTGTATATGTGTGTATGTATGTGTTTGTATATGCATGTGGGCTTATGTGTAGAGTTTTATATGTGTATATGTATATATATATATGTGTGTGTATGCATATTTGTATGAATGAGTCCATGCAAGTGCATATATAAGTATATATATGCATGTATGTATACATATATATGTGTGTGTGTGCATATGTGTGTCTATGTGTGTGCATGTATATTGTGTGAATATATGTGTATGTATGTATATGTGTGTACTATTTGTATATAAGTATCTGTGTGTATCTGTTTGTATGTAAATGTATATGTATGTATGTATGTGCATATATATGTATGTGTGAGGCTGTCTTGGATGTTATTCCCTGAGCCAGATTCCATATTGTTTGAAACAAGGTCTATCAAGTGCCTGAGGGTCAGTGAGTGAGCAAGGCTAGCTGACAAGTAAGGCACCGCTGTTTGTCTGCCTCTCATTCCCTGGTGTTAACCTGGGAAGTACATGTCATTATGCCAGACATTTTTAAAAGGACCCTTGTCATAGAACTCAGGTCTTCAGGCTTTGGGGGCAAGCATTATTACTGAGTCCTCTCCCTAGTCCCCTTTCAGACATTTTAATCATAATTGTATATTCATGATTTGTTACCTTTAGATACTTGTTAGTCACATTCAGTTATATACATGTGGATTTACTAGAGAGAACCATCTCTCTAGCTCCCTTGGTTCACTGCCTTTACATGCTACATGTCATACATATTCCATGAAAGCATTTTTCTACCCTAGAAAAGCACCCCAGGGTTGTACTTCATTCTGCTCCTCAGTAGAAAGCCTGTGGTAGACAATACCGGTTGTCAATTTTCTGGGTTGAGAGATACTTTGACAACTAATAAAACATACAGTTTTCTGTGGGAGTTTCAATGAATGACCTAATGACTTAAGACTCAACAAATTTGTAGATTAACGTTTATTCTGCCTTTAGGGGTCTGGATAGGTTTTTTTTTTTAAATGAGGAAGAAAGGAGGGTGTTTTAACAAGAATGATTTTATTCTGCCGTTGGATAACAGACTCCAAATTCTTCTCTGGCTCTAGGTGGTGTTTTGAGACCATCAGACTCAGAAAGAAGTTAAATTATTGCTTTCTCTAATTTTTGGACTAAGTAGCTACATGTTTCGCCAGGTTTCCTGCCCCCATGTGGCCATTGTGAACTGTTCAACCTCTGGCTGTGTAAGACAATCTAACAAATGTTATCTTATCATTATATAACCATATTTGTCCTTGAACCATTATACTACCAATGAACCTGAAGTCAATCAAATAATACATTTTAAAATAAATATTCAAAATTGATTAAGAGGAGTAAGATTCATTGATGAGTCTGACAAAATTAAGAAAAAGATAATGAACACTCGATGAAAAGCTTTCCCCAAAACACTTAAAAGAACACAAAATGGGAGATTTATGTATTTTGAGTTTGGGGGGAAGGAAATCCACACCACGCTTCCCTTTTCTCTACAGTTTCTAATAGTAAGTTAAGTGCAAAATCGTCTATTGCATAAATGAAAATTGTCAATTTCTGACAGAGTAAAGGTGGCTTTGAACAGTGAACTTTCAAGGCCTCCATCACAGAAGTCACATCACTTACACTCAGCAGCGATCAGATAACTTTTGAAGAATCAGGCTGAGTTTGAAGCTCTGCTCCTGTATTATTTCAGTGAGGATCCTAGCATAGACAGTAGGTGACCAGTTATAGGATATAAGAAACAGAGAGCACAGCTCCAAAAGCCTACCTAGCTCGATCAATAGGTTATTTTAGAACATCTTCCAAGTTCTGTTGGCTTTACGTCGCAATAGTTCTGGGTGCCACATGGCTGTAGCCCCTGGATATTGCTACAAAACTCTTCTCATTTGGTTCGTTGAATTTTTCTGACCTTTGGGAAATCTTAGAGAAGGGTGAGGGGACAGAATAATGTATGTACTTTCACAGTGGTGATTGTCATTCTTTGGAAGCAAGAGGATCATCTTTTCACTGAAATCACTTCTGACTTGTAGAGCAATGTGAAGAAAATAGTGGAAAATATGGAGGCACACTGAAATGGTTCTCATTCCTCTGGTATGGCCAGTGTTTTATAATAGCAGGGATGAGGATATCTGCCAGGACGGTTAAACCCTGCTTCTTCCTTTCACTCTTTATATTTATCTCTGAGTTCCCCATTATTAGAAGTGGGAGATCAACTCCTGACACATGGGCTTGGTAAGTTTATCTACTAAAAGAAGCACATTTTTTCCATGTGTTTCAAAGAACATTGCACCCTGCTATATGGCCCATAGGGAGCTACATGAGGATGTGAGAGAAAAAGAGGGACGGATATCTGTAGTTGTTCAGCATGGAGGCAAAGGCAGGGTGGAGTCGAAATATGCTGTCCCTTTAATATAAATTTGTGTGAGTACTGATGGTGAGGCATGACTCAGGGTTTCAGGGCACAGCAAGTACAAGTGCTTGAGGACTCACATATGAACTGGGCTCTGCTGACCATGCTCTGATATGCATGAGCAAATGTGTATACTCCAGTGGTCCTAATATACGCCAGTATCTTTCTACATGAATCTGTTAATTCTAACACGAGTGTTGAAAATGAGCACTCTCAGAGTTAGTTGTCTTCTGCATTGCCATATTTTCACATGATGTTTGTGGAAGTCTTAGTCCAGGACAAATATCTGGCTGCAGGCCCATGAAAGAAACTGTTTGACCTACTCACTTAGGATATTGGGCTAATCTCACAGTATTGTTTATCATGATTCTGGAGACATGAATCTTTAGGACAGAAAGTATCCTCGTGACTTCTTCTCCTTAACTGCCGGCACAGCTCTTGATTCCTATCTACTAAAGAAAGAACTATTTTTCTATTGTAATAAATGGACACTTCAAGAAGCTATGTCCTCCTCTAGTAATTTTTATCAAGATGATTCTGACAAAAAGGAGACTACTGGTGTCTACACTAGAAGTGACCACACTAGAGGCTGGAACAGAATGCAATGAAAATGGTATCTCTAATTGGTCATTGAAGGGATTGCTTCTGGATCAAATTGGAAGAAATTCATGTACAGTAAATGATGAGGAGGATATTATCAGTATCAGTCCATGGCATGAAGCTAATGACAACTCTTGTTAATGTACCCAGGGAATTTTCAGAAGAATCTACTTTAGCATGCATAATCTCTCCTCCATTGTTCATTCCTTAATTCATTCTATAATTTGGAATGCCAGTATTTCTTTAAGAGAAGGCAATTGATATTTAAACAAACATGTAACTTCCTTTAAAGCACTCCAGTTTGGTTTGGGGACTATGTAATTATAGAACAAGAGAGGCAGCTGAGTATGATGTCAGAGGATATCAGAGACCATTTGGCTACATAGTTAATACTGATGATCAAGATAGAAAGACTTCATGAAGTACTGACTAATGCAACCATGTCATTGAAATGCTCTAAAGGAAAGTCTCAGAGGTACCTTGTGCAGTTGGCTGGGAAGGATCACCTCAGATCAATTTCCCAGTGTCCTTCCTAATGGCTTAGAAGCATTACAGGAAATGGTAATATGCTGCAAAGGTTACAAAACTCTGCAATTGTATACTCAGGCCTGAAGCCAAATTTAGAATATTCAACTAACCTACCTAGGTAGAGGTAGTTGATCTTATGAAAGTTTTATGCTGCTCACTAGACAAGTCTTAACACTGTGACTTTTGTAATTTACACAGTCTGTCTTAGGAATGTAAAGCAAAATCCAGAGACAATGATGGATATTTGACCTGAAAAATAAGTTAGGACAAGATAATCATTATGGACCTACTGTCATACAGCTCTGTCAGGTAGTAGGAACTCAGAGAAAAAGTTGGTCAAGAGAAGAGACAGGATGAGACAGCAGCCAGAGGCAAAAGAGGAGTATGATGCAGTATATATGGAAACACAGAGAAGGGTCCAGTCCTCAGGGAGATGGCTTGACTGCGAAACTTGAGGTGTTTTCCAGATTACATCATAACCAGAAAAATCCTAAGTGCTCTCTTCTCTCTCTCTCTCTCTCTCTCTCTCTCTCTCTCTCTCTCTCTCTCTCTCTCTCTCTCTC